>NW_020216048.1:146987-148935 GCF_003070985.1 Temnothorax curvispinosus | reverse complement strand
ACTTAACCTTTAATCTGGGAACGTTATCTCCGGTCCGATTGGCCTAATTGGCCACAGTTGGCCGACCTGCGATGAATCCGTTGTTCGAAAAATCAAACGAATTCTCTGTATTATTCGGGAGACTCAGAGGTTCACGTGCGCGCGATAATTTCGCGTATTATTCTGTAGTTTCATCGGCTCCAAACACGGTGATGCTCGACAATCATGGAGCTGTGGGAAAAAGTTATCTTAGAATGGGTAAGCAATAATTTTTACGTGTAAACGCCCGACGAAAATTAACGTACACAAAGCGTCCCTGTCACACATGGAACGAGAGTGAATCGTATGTACACAATATCGTACATCCGAACCCTTTCAGGCTTTGCAAATGAGTTTTTCATGTCTTTCTACTTCTAACTCTCTTTGCAACATTGTTCTCCAACAATTGTTCGATCGTTAGATGACGAGCGTATTGTAATTATTATGCTCCTAGAGTTTCAAGCTACGTGTATGTAATGACATTCAAGAGAGAATGACATCAAAGGGAAAGAGAGATGTCTCATGGGCAAATGTTTAAATTTACAGATCAATTGCTTAGAAGTGCAGGAAAAACCAGTGAAAAGTATAACGGAATTGCAAGATGGAACGTTTTATATCAATTTCCTTAAATTAATGTAAGTACATTATTCCTGTAATAGCTATGTCGCAACGCAAACCTGCTATCTAAGCCTATTGTCATTCAATTTATCATGTTTGCAGAAAATGGAAAAAGCTTGAGAACTTCGGTCAAGAAGACATTGTGAAATTTATGGAAGGTGAGCACAAATATTTTCATGTTCGTCATACTGCTTTCCTAGTGCTCTATTTCTATTAATGCAGATTAACTTTAATTTTGGTTTAACTTACTTTTTCTGCTTTTCTTTTTCTTATGCTCATTTCTACCAATGTTCATCTTACTTTCTATCTTTTTCTAGAACTAGGAAAAGATGACAGGTAAGTTAAACCAAGATTAAAATTAACCTGAGTTGATAGGAATGGACATTAGAGCTAGAAAAAAAAAAATAAATTAAACCAAGACTGAGGTTAATCTACAGCAAGGTGATACACTTTACTTTATTGGTAAAAATGGACATAAATATATTATTTTTTAAATCTTTACACTTTTAAAAAGCAGAAATTTCTAAACCAGAGAATTAGCAACAACAAAATATAAACTTGACTTAGTTTTTTTAAATTTTAGATTGTGTATAGTTGGAAGAATTAATTTTTGTTTACGTTGTCTGTTTACAGAGGAATATCCTACTTTCAAAGTCAATAAAGATGATAACACAGAACATATATACGTTGCATCGTTGTTACTCTTGCATTTATGTCGAGCACTCTCTGCGGTACACCATTCCTTCCAATACAATATGTGCGATAACTTGAGAAATGAGACGCAAATTAGAGTTAAAACCTTCCTCGAGAGTGTCCTACCTATTGGCAAGGATGTTACCAAGGAAACTATGAGAGACGTTATTATGGAGGTAGAGGATACATCAACAGCTGTGGATAGTCTCAGAACACCGCCCCTCGAGGACTTTTCCAATTCTCCTTTAACGCGTTCTGGACGTAGCAAGAAGATTTTGACGGAGCGTGTTCGGGAGCTGAGAGACTTGAGATGCAACTTGCAGATAGAACGTTTTACTAACGCGGATTTACGGGATGATATATCGAGGCAACACAACAAGATAAAGAAGTTGCAGAAGAAGCTTGACGAAAAATCAGCGAAAATAAAAGAATTGCAAGAGGCACTGTTCAAGCCAGGCACTCCTCAGCCGTCCCATACAAAAGAGGACAACTCGGAAGATAATTATTACAAAAGATGCATTAATGATCTAGAAAATCAATTGAGTAAACAACAAGATGAAATTAATAAACTGGAGGCAGAGAAAGATGCTATATCGAAGGAGCTGTGTTGTACGCGCAG
>NW_020216048.1:98202-146977 GCF_003070985.1 Temnothorax curvispinosus | reverse complement strand
CTGTTAACGAGGAAGAGAAGAAACAAAAGGATTTATTATTAAATGAGCAAAAGGAAATTATGCATGCATATTCGCAGGAAATCGAAGTCTTAAAAGAGATTAATAGAGATGAGAAACTCGTTTTGGAACAAAATGTACATGAATTAACAAACCAATTAACAGATCGAGAATCACTACTGAAATCTGTTATGACACAGTTAAAAGATCTACAGAACATAAATAAAGATCTGAAATTAATGAAAGAGGAAACTCGGCAAAACTTTGGTGAATATCAAGAAAATATTGAACTAACATTTGAAAAGTTGCAATATGAATATCGTACGTTATATCACAATTATCACAAAGTACAGCAAGAAAAAGAGAATTTAGAGCATAATTTCAATTGTAATAAGGAAGAATTATCAAAAATTCAAGCGATAAATACTACATTACAACAAAATTTATTAGAAAACGAAGAAAAGATAGGTGATTTGGAAGCGAAGGAAAGAATTCTCTTTGACGAATTAAATGAATCCAAACGCAATGTGCAAGAATTAAAAGATATAAATCGAGCGTTGGAAGAGCTGCACGCAACGATGAAAACTGAAACAAATGATAAGCTGGAAAGTCTCAAGTCAGATAATGCTAAAATATTACTCGAGTTGAAAGATACCACTGATAAGCTCAATTTATTACATCAAGAAATGAGTGATACAATGACGCAGATGGAATTAAAAGAAGCACAAATTAACGAGTTACTTTCGGACGTTTCAGCCTTAAAAACAGAGAAGGACGATTTGATGCGTTCTCATAAAGAAGCACTTGAAGCAAAAGATAAAGAAATAGAAGTGAAAGAAGAGGCATTACTGACGTTACAAACTAAAATGAATAGGCTGACGAGCGAAGCAAACACTACGGAGAAGAAGATGAGAGAGATAATTATTAATCTTCAAGAAGTAAGATCTAGCCAAGATGCCGTCTTGACAACGCAAGAAGCAGCTTTGAAGGAAAAGTGTCTGTACATAGAAAAACTTCAAGAACGGTTTGATAACTCTAAGGAGATCCTGAATAAAGAACTTGAAGATACAAAATCGTCGTTGCGCGAATGTCAAATTAAATTCTTCGACCTACAAAATCAACTTAATAATCAAAACAGGACTGTAGTAGAATTGCAAGATGTGCTCAAAACAATGAGTGCGGAGCTGGAAACGAGTAAGGAATACTGCAAGAATGTGGATGCGAATCAAGCGGAAATTGTAAAATTGTGCCAAGAATTGGAACATCCAACGAAAAATTTGAATTCTACGATTACGGAAACCTGCTCAGAGTTTGATTTACATGATGTACCGCAGTGCATTAATATAGAGAATAAGTACAAGTGCATTAATGTAGACAATAACGCAAATATTTTGAATATTATTAAGATGACTCTTGATGAATTACACAAATCTCAGAAAATTATCTCGCGTTTAGCTTATGCAAATGCTGAATTGAATGAAACTTTGGTAAAACAAAAAGTACTTATAGATAACGGTGTAAAAGACAAAGAAGAAGTCTGCGATCTAAAGAATAAGATACGAGAATTGGAAATAATAGCACAGAAACGGAATGACTATCTTAAGAGCCTCATAAAAAATAAGGAATCTTTAAAGGACCCCTTGCAGAAAGTTTTCGCTATGCGGACCGACTTAGATACTACTTTAACATCGTTCAAGCAAAAGTGGAATGAAGTATCGACGAAGTTTCAGGATATTTTTCATACTGAGAGTTCCGTTTGCGACGAATTTAAACAGTTGCAAATTAAGAAGACAAGTCTCGAAAATATATTATTGAAGTGTCAAGCTGATTATTCACAGAACATCAAATCTATATGTGATATTTTATGGGACAAGTTCTTATGGACGGAACAAAAATTACACGATACCTATTTATGTTCAATACATGAGAAAGAGTGTTTGGACATACTGACAAGTGTGGAAGAAGATCAATTTTCTAACGAGAAAATGATAATTGATATAGGATTGGAGAAATACAAAGCGCTGCAAATCGACGTAAAGAAGTCTGAAGAGGAAATAGAATCTTTCACTGCTTTGGCCACCTTTTACGATAACAGTTTAAAATCTGGTGAAATCAAGAATCAAGTAGAGATAGAGAAGAAATTGCAAAATCAAATTAATCAACTGACAAAGGAAAAGAAAGATCTCAAAAATAGAATGGATACTATGCGTTTGAGGAATGTGAAATTAGAGAAAAATATCGACGATCTTAGAACAGAGATAAAGAACCTAAAGTCCACGGAGACAATGCCAACGGAAATTAATTTGACAGTGTCTGAAAGAGCGGAAATACAATCTCTGAAAGAAGAGTTTGAACGTTTGAAAGAACAGAATCAACAGCTACGTGAAGAAAAGGATGAGTCGAGCAAGATGGCAAAGCAACAACTTGAAAATCAGTTCAAAGAGGTTCATGCTGCATATGAACAAAAACTGGAAGATATGAAACAAAAAATGGTAAGTAGAAAAATATTTATACTTTAGAATTTTGAGATTCATGTTTCGTGTAAACAGTAATGTTGCTTTACGTTAATTTAATGTTAAATTTATTTCAGAAAACAGCCTATAATGAGGAAATGACGAAGTTAAACAAAGATCAAGAAAAGATTTTAGAAGAAAAGTTGCAGAAACAAACAGAAAAAATGTGCCGAAAGCAGAGTGAAGAACTTGATAAATACAGAGAACACGTTAGCCGATTAAGTTCGCAACTTTGGAACGTGGGAGAAAACCTTCTAGTCGAGCAACAACAGAAGCAAGATGCGTTAAAGCGTTTAAGAGAATTAGAAACCAGAATCAAAGAATTCCAAGCGGCCCAACCAATAGCTACAATTTCGCGCAAGACTTGCAAGTACGTACAACTGTGTATTTTGTTCTTGGAATATAATATAAAGAAAATATATTATATCAATTTAACAATTAATTAATTAATCTATTACAGAACGGAAAAGCAAGAAATGTTACCTGAAAACATACAACAAGCACATAAAGTAACAACGCTTATAACTGAAGAAACATTCGAAAGGAGGCACAGTATTAGAAGCATACAAGCAATGGACAATGTATTTAATACGGAGGACGAAGAAGAAATTTTTGATAATGTTTATCTAGGTATATATTTCGCATACTAATCATGAATACTAACGTTGAGCAAGAATTAAATTTTGCTTTTCAATCGATGTCCTCTCTCTTCTTACTTATTAATAGATCTTCTTTATTCCAGCCGATATGAAACGAGGAAATTTTGTACCTGTCACAGATGTCAACCGTTTGTCTGTGTTACAAATGAGAAACTCTCTTTGCAAGCCCCATTTGAAATCGTCTTATCCAGCAGAAATGCAATTCCTTCCTCCAACTTTGACTGAAGAAGAAATTAAGGTAATTCTTCTTAATGTAAATTATGTCTCTCTTGAATTTTTATCGCGTATAAATACTTTGTTAATTTCGTGTACTGTTACTCATATGTCTCGTGCGTTTAATGCGCATTATAAAGATTTATGTATTCTTTTATAGACGGGCTCCTCAGCGGAAGATAACTTTAATGATAGTCTTAGCCAAAGTCTTCTCCCAGAACAGAAAGTCAGGAAAAAAGATAGATCTCAGGTAAGTTGTTATATTCTTATGTTGTTGTCTCTTTTATATAATCGTCCCTTACTTGATGTTTGTGATGTTTGTGATTCCTACATTCACATTATTAGATATCATATAAAAAGCCTGGTCCTCCAACACCAAGCAAAAACGGGGGAAGATTATCATTGCAGGTATTTGCATATCCTCGTATATGTTATTATCTTGCATATTATGCATATAGCTGCAAAAAAATCTATATATTATAGAATTTGCTCAAACAGAAAAAAATTTGTCTAAAGCTTTTATTGCGCTATAAAACCGCATTACAAAAATGTTACTAAAAATTCCTTTTAATAATTTGTGTTAGGGCAATGAATTGAGAAGCCCAAGTTCACGTGTATTGAGGGAGCGAAATGTGGATAGAAAAACAACGACTACTCCTCATTCGCTGAAGAACATATTCACGCTAAAACGGCAAGACGAAGTGAGTACGAATAATATATAAATAACTTTATATTAAGTGACATTAAAATATGTTAAACATATTTTTTTAATAGAACACAACTAGCACGCCAAAACGCAGACTCAGTAATCTTTTTCGCAAATCTCGTTTACAATCGGATCGATGAATAAATACTACGGTCATACAACTATATATAAAAAAGTAACAATATATTAGCGCAACAACGAACTAGGAGCTCTACAACTAAACTATGGATTATACTATATAAGCATTGCAGATGTCATATAGAAATAAGAATTTAATGTAATTTTACTCTATAACTATTTTTATTTTTATCATATCAAACATCATTCTTGGAAGAAGATTGAGAATTGTTAATAACTTTGCAATAATGTGTAATAATGTGTAAATAAAATGTGATATATAAATAATTAACATTTTATATAGGACCCCACACGATTTATATATATATATAAAAGTTTTGGTCAATTTTTTTGAATAGGAAGTTGATAAAATTTGACACTTTTTATCAGGGTTACAAGTACTACAACATATTTAAAAAGAAATGAAAAGGTTTTTTTCACATAAATCATGTGGGGTCCTTTATATGAAACAGTCAAGTATACAGAGCATTATCACAAATGTACAGGAAAAGCGATATAGTTGTAAAATTATATCCAGTTTATCATGTGTCTAATTGCATTCACAAATAAAATATATGAATACTATCATAATGAATTGTATCTGTTTATTTAAAGAAGTTATTAAATAGTTAATAACTTCTAGATAGTTAATAATTTCTAGATAGATAGACAGACAAAGAGAGAAAGATAATTCTTTTATAGTACTCATTTTTATATGGAATCTATGTATATATATATTGTGTTATTTGTAACATGACATATAAT
The DNA here is from genome assembly GCF_003070985.1 of Temnothorax curvispinosus. Classification (NCBI taxonomy): domain Eukaryota; kingdom Metazoa; phylum Arthropoda; class Insecta; order Hymenoptera; family Formicidae; genus Temnothorax; species Temnothorax curvispinosus. The sequence goes on along the minus strand of NW_020216048.1, from coordinate 142,007 downwards.
GAAATAAATTCGATTCCGCAAAAAAATTAAAATTTTTCTCTTACGTGTAATCGCTTTGTAACAGAATATTCATCTATCAAAACATATCGATACTTGCTCTAAAAGCTCTATTATCAGTTAAGTATGCTTTTGTAATTCTCAAAATGTATAGCTGCTTCGAATACATATCACAATCCAATTATCTGAATTTAAGAATACAAGAGAGCGAAGCATTTAAGAATTACGATGTCTCTTACTCGGAATCAGATTCCTGCAATTAATTTGAATCGTTGCATAATAATGTAATTTATGGCATTATGCTTATTGACATTGTAATATTTGTTCGAACTTACCATATATTGCCCCTCGACGTATCTCCCTGAGTTTCTAGAGGTTCTCCGCAATTCCCTATGCTCTACACGCTCTTGACTTCGTCGTCTATCGCAAAATTACGTTCTGTTTATTGCACAATCTTAAAATAAAGAATACATGACAGAACATACTTACGATTTTGACTGTATTTGTAAAGTTTTGAGTCTGTTATCAATGTCTTGCGAAGGACTCGTTGAGGTGTCCTCTATAATTGCTGAAGGAGATGCTTGCGTTTGTGCGGTATCATTATTTTCGTAGAAAGCATTTGTTCTGGGTCCACGTGTTATCACTACTTTATTAACTGGTAATCTGAAAAATAAAATGATTATATCGACGTTCAGCAAATAAATTTATTTTACAGTTTAAAAATAATCTGTATTTCAACTGATGCGTTATTGCTATTATGTTTTCCGCTCGTATTTAGTTCAATAAAAATATGAGAAAGTAAATTACTCACTGATTCTTCCGTGGACCACGCTTTTTCTTCTGTTTGCTGAAATGAAAACGTCCATTTTCAGGTGGAAGTGCAATTATTCTGACTACTCATATTTCAAAATAAAGGGACAAAAATGTCATAATTATGAAAAGTTGTCACATATATATGATCTTTTTGTATACTCAAGTTTATAGTCCATACATACATATCCATTTAGAGAGTTTCTTTTTAATATTACTTTTTAATATGCGAAACGTTAAAATCTAAGTAATAATATCAAGATGATGTAGATGAATAATGATAACATATTTGTGAAGTGATGGGTATAGAGAACGGCGTGTCATGAAAAGGAACGTAGGCATCATTAATTTCAGGAAATATGAAGCACAAACAATCAATTCTTTTATTTTACTATATGTTAGTAATTGAAACAATATGTTTTTCGCGGTTTTTAATGGCTCTTTGATTTTTAATTTTGATAAAGTAGGATTTAGGAGCGCTGGGAGTAGAAGGTCTTATTTGAAGCAATATTTATTCATATGTCTATCACACCAATTTGTATTATTAATATATAAATATAATACAAAGTTTTTTTAAGCTTACTTGATTTTAATCTCGATAAAATACACATCGTTCTCTATGCGCTATTTTTTCAATTACCTCAAAAATATGACAATATTATATGTTCCTTAATAATCTCTTATTCTAGTTCAGAAATTATTTGTTGTTAAAATAGGCACGAAGTATAATAGATTACATCGAGGATCTTATACAATTTTTGTCCCTTACATATACTTTTAAATATTAATACATATTTCATATTCATCTAAAAAAATATTTTTTAACTTTTGTAACGATCAGGTCGCCTGTAACAAGCGGTTAGGATCACTACTCATGCAAACATATATATATATATATATATATATATATATATATATATATATATGTATACAAAAAAAATATTTTTTTGTCTGAAACATAATGATCTAAAGTAGATATATAAATATGACAGATCTTTATATATTAAGCACAAGCATGCAGTTCATTCTGCAAGAAGTGAAATCGCAAATATTTTTTTATGAACAATATACAATTTACGACTCAATCGTACTCCTTCTCTCTGCCTCTGTCTCTCTCAGACACACACACACTCAACAGTGTTCCAACTTTAATATTTCAAATATGTAAAATTATGATAATTATTACGTATTTTAATGTGTTAAAATAATAATTGATTGAGTTTAACGATACACGTCGACTTGCCGTCTTAGATTATAGTTCATCTTTATCATAATTTTATCATAGCAATGAATTATAATATACAAAAGTTTCATGAATATACCATACATATATAGTATTAATAAAGCATTAATAAAAAAATGGCAATAAAATAAAAATATTAGTAATGAAACTACCATTTTCTACAGATCTACATTTTGCAAGCAACATTAATGTCTTGTAGCGGTAATGAAAGAATCACATTAGTATGTGCATAGAATGTATCCGCGCTTTCAATTTTACAAATGATTTATATTGTCTATAGTATGGTTCGCATTGCAAAAGCTAGTAAAGGCAAGCATTTAGTTTTTATTGCATTTCATTACAACGATAATCGAGGACTATTGAATCAGCCATTGCCGATTTTTCTTTGTATTATCGAATAATTACATGTAACAGTTACTTGCAATTATAATTAAGACCATACTAACAAATTTAACAAAAAAGAATATTATATTAGATTCTCTATATTCGGGTACATCCAACTCACCCAGCAAGTTCGTGATCAGAACCTTCATCAGGTTCATCAGCATCCTCTTCCTCTGCAAAGGGAAATATTATTGTTTAGACAATGAAGGGCAACTTAAAACTAATATCTGACTTTCAATATTTCTCTAATTAAAATTATGAACGCAATTATTTTTACAGTTATCGACATTTGTGAATGTTTCAGTCCAAATTCGAGTCCAAATCTGACTCTACACACTCTACAGCATACATTAAATAATTTTAATCTCATATGGAAACAGCAAGAAAATATGAACTTATGCAGTATTCAAAATTATGATACATTTGTCAATTTCCTGTCCAATTTAATTAATTTTGGAAAACGGAGTTGCGTCCCGCCGTACAAATATACACGTCAAATGCGTTTTTTAAGACAATTATAGTGAATTAAAATCTTTTACCTGCTAATTGATCTTTCTTGCGTCTTGTATAAGCTCGTTTACTTGTAACTGGCACTTGATCAGTTTCACCATGTAATAAACTATTTCTGTACAATAGTAAAGGCTGCCAATCTTCCCCTCGTGAAGACGGCATTCCAGCTTGTAACCGTCTATCCAGAAAGTTGAGTCTGCAATAAAATACAACATATTAAAGAGCGCATAAACTTGAAGGAAAATACTGGGAAAAATTAAATTTAATACACGGTATACTTACACTACACGTTTATCCTGTTTGAGAAGCTTATTTGTGAATTCGGACAATATCTCAAGGAACGGTAAATTCGGTGGGGGGCCTGTGGGATCCTGTTCGACACCATCTGGAGGAGTGATGACGAATAACACTCCTGCACGGTGTAAGGCCGTTATTGCTTCGCGATTTTTCACGGCGTCCAAACCAAAGGATAAAGCAAATCGTTTCGCAAGTTCCTAGACATAATTAGATTTTAGCACATTACTTCATTACACTACAAAACAGTATATTGATAACTAGATACCTTTATCGCGGTGAATTCTTCGCTGTTTCTGTTCACCTTGCCCTTATCGGTCATTATCTCGTTGTACAAAATATTTAAGCTTTGTTGCATCGTTAGCGCACAATTCGTTTTATTGATATCTCTTGCTTTCCCTAACGTGGTCTTAATAATATCGCCGTAATCGTTGTAATATTTGACGTAATGCTTGAACACATCCGCTGCAGCTTTCGTGGGGATCATATTGTATACAATTAACTTGCAATAGCCAGCTAAGAAATTTCTTCGTTTATGCAGCTCTTCGATTTTAGAGTGTTCATCATGCCCTTCTACGAAATAAATTCATATTATATATATTTTAATAAGCTGTTTAATCTATTCATATATTAGCTCGACTCATTTAAAGTGCCGAGTAGCCTAATGGTAAAGCACTCATCTCTCAAAATAAAAGATCCGAGTTCAATTCCCGGTCTTGTCACCTCACATATAAAAAATTTTGTATACAAAAGATGTTATTCAACCGTGATAGAAATAAGAACCAAAACACAAATCTCACGGTATATATAACTAAATAAATCATGATACTACATTTCTTCGAGGAAAATCTAAATAAAAATAATAAATTACTCTTACCATCCTCTTCTTCGAAGAAAACATACTCTTGTATAAATCTATTGAGCATGTTTTGCATTGCTTGGTCCGGCTCGTACACTAACTGATGCAACAAGGGATTAGTATGCGTAGTCAGTTGATTGCAGAATACAACCAACAAATCGCATATTGTGTTGTACGCAACTTCCCTCAAGATCGGCGGCGATGGCTGTTTAATATCAGATAAATATCATTTATAAAACGGTTTACAATGTAAATTTAAGGATTTTCGAATTTGTGTAATTACCGTGCCGCTACTATCGCCGCTGACGAAATGGCGCATTGAACCCATAAATGAATGCAGTCGTTCCTTCAACTGCCGGCATTCGTCCTCGCCACGACTGGCCGAGTCCACAGCTTCCATCAAATGATTTTCGCCCCACAAAATGGCGAAGAAGCATGCGCTTATGCAGTACTTAACTGCTTTGTCCGGTAAGGATCTACATACAGATAATTTAAATATTATTTACATGTACAAGAAATATTTTGTGTAAATTGTAAGGAATTATAAGGAAAAGTACTTTGAAGGATCCTTTGCATCCTCAATATCCTTGTACAACGAATCCCATATGCCCCATGGATTCATATTGTGACAGGCATAAAAGATGGAAACTTTTTTAAGTGATTGGACAACGTTAAATATCTCATCTTCGTCCGGTTCCTCGTCTCCCTCAATCAAATTCCTATATTCATCAATCGCTTCTTTGTATTTATTTACAATGAAATCGATTAAAGTTGAACGAGCGACATCACATCTATAAAAGAAGCATTTGAACACTAAATGCTTTAAACAGATATATAACATACACAATTTGGAAAAAAAAAAAAAACAATCTATATACCTGGTAAAAATAGCATGACCTTCCACACACATATGTTCTAAGGTTTTAGCCGCCGTATCCAAAACTTCGGTATCGTGCATTTTTTCTACGATCGCGTGGATTTTATTTAAAAGAGAATCTAAATTCATTTCTTGTCTAGATTTTGTGTAAATATCCAAATCAAAATATTGCGGGATTGCGAGTAAATTCGCCAATTTTTCAGGATCTGCCCTATACTTATCGAGTAACAGTGGTAACGTTTGAATAAAATGTTCCGTCAATTTTTGCTTATCATCGTGAACTTGTTTAAGTTCTTTCACCGACAGAATTTTTCGAGTGGGTCCACGACCGACCGGTGCTTCGCCCGTAGCAGCTTGTTTTATGCAACACACCATCAATTCAATGAGAGACGTTTCTTTCTGATTGTCCAACGCTTCCTCGTCGGGACCAGCTTCCTCTAATAAGAGATCCGTCATGCACTCCCAATCCTTCATCATTTGATTAGTTTCAATTAGAGAATCAACGAGATACGCTCCGTGCTCGTGTAATTCGGATTCGATGAAGAACAAAACAAGATCGCGTATAAGTGGCGTATTCGGCAATCGTTTCTTGCCGCGTCTGGTCTTAACACCGACTGGGGCTTCGTCATCTAGACGGAATAAACGTTCATTCAGAAATTCACCGGCGGCCTGCGCGACCGCACGATGCGAGGAATAAACAAGTTCGTACACGTGTTCGCAGTCTTTATCACTAAGGATCTCTCTGTGATGCTTCAAGATCGAAATAACAAGTTTCACAGCCTGCACCGCTACATCATATTCCTTGTCCAACGTCATCGCGACGATTCTGTCCTTGAACTTGCTTGTGAACAGCTCGAGCTTCGTTTTTAATTCCTCTGAGGCGTACAATGGTTGTAACGCCTGCAAGCATTTAAGTCTAACTTCTCCAACTTTATCATGCAAAGTCCAGCCTGCAAAATACATATCAACCATGAAATGTAGTAAACACGGGGATATCTATTTTAATATACACGAATAAAAATGTTCTGTACCAATATATTTCAAATAGGAATCATCTAAGAAATTTTGGTGGAATTTCTTCATCCAGACTCCGATCTCTGCCAGACAAATTGCGCGTATTTCCGGCAAGGTATCCCTATACCTATGGACAAAAACAGACTTGAACATATATGTAAGCATGTTCTTTATCTCATCCATGTTCTCTTCCAATTCCTTTCGCTTCGCCATCAAAGACTCCAATCTGTCTGCCGCCCTTTTCTCTCGAGCCTTTTGTCTCTCGGCTTCATACTGCCGTTGCGTATTGTCCAAATTTATGGATACAGTCAATGCAACGTCTACCAAAGCTGTCATTAATTTCATAGCTAGAAATAAAATTGTTTCGTTTGCAATAACCGGCTTGCGAAAAATTTTTTTGTAATTACAATCGTCTAGTTTATTGGAATTTACCGGCAAGCGTTGCAGTATGTCTAAACGCCCTCACTTGTGAATCCGACAGTCCAGTTAGTAAAGAAATAACGTTATCCATTAGAAACTGATCATAGATAATCGAATATTGACATTGTCGAACGAGAATTTGAACGAATTCACAAAAGTTTGCACGGAACTTTTTACACTGCTGTCCTGTCATTATTAACGGATATTCGCCACTTTCCTATAAAACAGAATTACGTAAACAATGTTATAATCAAGTTATTCATATCATATATATCATGTTATTATAATCTGAGAAATATACCTCATCGAATTCCTCAGTCATCTTGCGAATAATTGCCACATGTTCCATGGTCAGTTGCATCTCGGAAGTGATGCGACCTTTGCAACCGCTCGCATTGATGAAAAACTGCATCAACATGAGCAGCGCGTTTTCCCTGTTGCTTTTGTACTTTTCTATCCAGTCGTCAACAATAGTCTGCGAAACAATATTTTGCAAAATATTTTCATACATCATTTTCTCTCGTGCATTACTTATTACTAAATAAATCAACTTACAGTGAGCGAAGACCGATTATTTCTAATAACGTAATAAAGACTAGCTTCATCTTCCAAACTGTGCGTATGATGTGCTCTTTTGTTACGTCCTCGTCCACCGCCTCCTCTACCTCTGTTGCTGGGCAATGGAACGTAGTCTGTATCGACTTCTTTGTACTTGGGTTGCTGTACTACGCCTCCTTTAAAGTCAAGAATTACAATATTACTCATTACAAAGTCTTCCATAGATATCGATACCAAAAAAATTCATACATACCACGCATCCTTGCACGAGTGTTCCTTGTGATTCTCATGTTAGATGCTGCTGGCGTTGCAGGAGCCTCGAATTGCGCCTGATTGTCAAAGTTTCCCGCCTGTTCCTGGTATTGCTGTTGAGACGTGCCCGGTGAACTGTGGCTCTCGGAGGAATAATGCTCCGGACTGTAAATATAACAGTAATGTTACAATTATATTCCAGATTTAACAAAATGCTCCAGGCTGTAAACATAATATAGCGATACATTACAATTATGCTCAATAACAATTCTCGCAATAATAACGTTAATCGCATTACGTGGGATTGTGCAGCGGAGTCTGAGACGCCTGATTATACGGGGTGTACGCGTTGTAGTCGTTCGCGTCCCCGGCGGAATTGTCGTTCATCGGAGTCATCGGCGTCATCGGGGTCTCGTACTCCGGCGGCACCGGATCGTCCATGCGGATCCGCTTGCCTCCCCGTCTGTGCATCATCGCGCGGCGTTCCTCTACGTCCTGGCGCGTCCGGAAAGCAAACTCGCGCCCGCGGGAAAGCGCGGGCTGGGCCGCGATAAACGCGCGTAAACCGTGTTTACGTCGAGTCTCGCATTAAACGCGTCGGATACGTCTCGGGACACACCATTCGAGTACACTTTCGACAAGAGCGACGGAGATCCCGCGCGAAGGACGCTCCTCGACGTTTATATCCCGTATCCGTTCTCAGCATCCGCGATCCGATGATCCGACGCTGATCTCGAGTGCCCGCGTCGCCCGCGACGTCGTCCACTACGTCCACATCTGTTCCCCGTTCCCCCGCACTACACTACCGCCACGCAGTAACGTTTGACAATTGCCAAAACGGTGCCAATGCTGCCAATAATAAATTTATAAACATAGCAACCGAACACTGGGGACATTTCGAGACGCCACGTCCCGACGAGCGATCTCATTGGCCTCTCGAATAGGGAATTCTCAAGATGTCTCTAGATTCATGAGGGCGCACCCGTCGACGCCCCGCCATTTTCTCTGGGTGCAATTTGAATCGTCCGTCTCTCTCTCTCCCGACATTACTGTGCCGATCGTTCGCGCGTGAGGAAGGAGGAAGGAGGAGGATGCTCGTCGCGTAGTGCAAACGCGCGTTTTAAAAGTGACGAAAGGTAACCAGAGATAGAGCCAAACATGAGAGAAGTAGATTTCTCGTGATCTGCAATATGTATTTCGTTCGATTTTCAGGAAGTGGCGAGCCGAGTCTGCCGAGAAGCTTTCGACGATTCCTGCTTCCTGCTTAGTGCTTCCCGTAGACGGCCCGGCCTTTTCATCGTCATGGCGGCTGCGACTGCGATTGGACAAAACTTTTCGAACTCCGAAGCGGTAAGTGCTATATATGATGATTCCGCGCGTTAACAGCGCGATTAATTACACGACAACTTTTTCAACTCTTTTATTACTCATATACTTTCGTTGTTATAATGATACGTGAGATTATACAGCGATACTCTACAAGTTAGTTTTGATAAGAAATAAAAGAGGCGCGGATTCGAAAGAACGTTTCCGCCGCTCGCGGACGCCGACTTTTCCGAGGGGGTATGACTCTCGTGTCTCATTCGATCGAGATCGAATTTTCGATTAACTTAATCGGCGACTTTTACGTCCACTTCTACGCAGACTAACTTTAACCTCGATTTAATTTACTTTTTATCTTTTTCTAGGTCTAAGAATTGGGAAGAAAAGATAATCAAATCAGTTAAATCTAGATTAAACACTATTAAATTTATAGTGTTAAAATATATTTAAATAATTTTTAATTATTGCCATACTCCACTGTCCAGTGAGTTTAAAAATAATATCTACTATTTTGTATTTAAATAATAAATTCGACATGGTAATTAAAAAGAACAAAATGTTATCTAACTAAAGTATTGGTTTAAATTTTATCCTTTAATATTTAACAGTGAGAGTAATTTACATTGGTAGAAATGGACATTAATCGTTCAATTTCCAATTTTTTTAACATATTCTATTCATATTACCGGAATGGTATCACTTGACAAGTTAATCACCGATTAAGTTAATCGAACTTTGAATTCGCCTTCAATTAGTATCATCCTTCAACATCCTCACAAATTTTCAATCACATACTATTTCAATTGTAATTTTAAATTTCTCTGCGTGTGTTCATATCGAAATTAATTGACGCTAAAAAATTACGTCCTATATATATATATTTTTTTTAAGTTATTATTAAACCGTTATAAAAAAATCAATTATAATAATTCATACAGATTGTAATAGCATTATAATAAATTGTTGTAGCTCCGTAACAATAATAATTCGCAAGTTATAATAATCGTTTGTGGCACACTAATTGACAATTACGACTTGTAATTATTTCGTCGATAATGATAGGTGACTTAAAAGCGCGTAACATAAGCGGAAAGTCGGCGTTTTTTGAAACGTGTAGAGCGAACGGCGATCGCGAATCCACGTCGTCGATCGGTTAATCTGCGGTACAGAGTATGAAATGTACAAAGCGGGCATGTCTCTTCCTCATCTCTCGTGCCGTACTCGCTTAATTGCCTACCTGTTTTTAATCTAAGGCTACGGCTTCGCGCGATTGGCGATTACTTCCCTCTTTTTTTCTCGCGCGTTTGCTCGAGACCGAAATCTGACCGAAATCGTCACCGTCGTCGCCGAATAAAAATGCGCCGGCGAAGTCGTCGCGCGAACGGAATCATTAAGGCGGTCGGTCATTAAGTACTACGATATAAGTTTTGGCACTTACAGATTTACGATTGCACTAATTGCGAATGGTACCGCGCGGCCGCGCTCCGAGAAAACGCCCTTCTTCTACACTATGTATAACATATATGTATATTTGATATCAAATCTCCGCGGTGTGCGGCGCAGCGAGAATCGCGACCCTCGCATCAAGATCGTTCTCGATCTTTTCTACATTATCCGGGCTTCCTGGGGGACGGTATTGCTATTAATTTGTCAGCTGCTCGCGCTTAATGACGCGCCTAATAACGCGCGGTAAAGGCATTCTCCGCTTTATCACTTAATCCACATTTTATCGTCCGAAAGAAATTTTACAAGAAAATCCTCTGCCTACATCGCGTTACAAAACTTCGCTGTACCATTTAGTCTTAATTCGCTACGAAAGCGCCTGAAAGTCTTTTTATCGCGTAGGCATAGAAATTAATATGAAAAATATCCGAAGAGTATAAATACGCGGTAGAAAAATGGCAGTGCTTTAATTCGGAAAGATTTTTCACCTCCTCCTTGTTTATTCCGTGGGTCGCGCGTGACCGTTGTACGTGAGATTGTCGCTTTGACAAATCGCTTTAGCTCGAGTAAAGCGACGCAAAACCACCGACGTTACAACGATGCACGCGTGTCCCATGAATTTGTAAGTCTTGAAAAGAGTTAAATATATTTTTTCGGGTATACGCATACTCGGATTATCAAAAGCTGATCCTGTATTTTTGAAAACGTGGGACGGTGATTGTTTTAACAACGAACTGAAGAAAGATATCTGCATTTTCCATATCTTTTCAACGCAATTTTGAGTACAAAATACATTTCGTACCCGTCTGTTACTTGATTACACGTACGATTTACACGACAATCTGAATTTCTATTATGTATAAAATATAATTTAGTAATTTGATCATGGAGAAATTATTTCGGGATAGCATCTTTGAAAGAAGCGGATTTCATGCTCAATAAGCGAGATTGAAAATTTTATCGTATTAATTCAGATAATAAAGCACAAGATTGGCACAGCGATTGTTCGGGAACACGGATGCTCGTTGAAAGACACAGAGAGGAGAGATGTACGTAAGCGACAGATCACTGGTAACTGTTACGCGTGTCCCGTGTGTAATATTCTTACGCAAGCCGTGGCCTTTTTCCACTAACAAACAAAAATAAAAAAAAAGTATAGCTTTCTATCCTCATGTATGAGAAGCAAGGCGTTAGTGACGTTTCTTCGATCCTGCTCGCCTCGAGGCACGTTGTTTTTCATGGACGTAATATGCTCGGGTGGGACGCGAGGATCGACAGCTCCCTTGTCCCTACCCTCGTAGTACGATAATCGACGGATGTTCAGGGGGGGGGGATGAAATTCAAACGAGGCCAAAATCCGTATGAACGGTGACGTCGCAGTTGTTGGGCTTATCGGCGGCCGCCATGTTCACCTCCACCAAGGTGTCGACGCTGTTAATCGGGCAGCCCTTGAGGATCTTCTGCGCCGCCAGGCTGGTAAATTGCACCTGCATGTCGCTGAGACTGGGATAAGAGTGCAGATCCGAGCCTCGGCTCACGGTCTTATCCAGATTGGGCTCGGAGCCCTGAGGGGCTCGCTGCTGCTTCACCGTCTCGAGGTTCTCGATGTAGACGTCGTTGAAGGAACCGCCGAATCCGTCGTACGACTTGGTGGGCGACGGCGGATTCGAGGCGATATTATTCTTCGAGCCGGGATGAAGTAGATTGCGGTAACTCAGCGCGTCCTTCGACAGCGACAAGCTAAGCTTGCGCGAGTTGTTCATCGCGTCGTTGGTGTTCTTCGTGGTGGACAACGCGGCGGCCTCGTGCACCAGGGCGTTCTTGTCGACGTTGTTGCTCGAGCCGTCGATCAGGTGGGCCTGACTATTGTTCAGGCGATTCGTCAGTTTTAATTTATTAGGCACTTCGTCCTCGACTTTCGGCTTGTTCTCTTTGTCAGATTCCGACAGTAAAAGGCTCGTTTTTGGCTCTTTCGACGCGTAGAGGGATGACGGACGCTCGACCTTGACCGGCTTGTTCAGCTTCTCGTCGTCTAGCTTCGATTTAAAAAGCTTCTCGTCGTCCACCCGGGTCTTGAAGGCTTTCTCGGCCACCAGCTCCCTTTCCTGCTTCTCCTTGCAGTCGATGACTTCCTTCTCGGCAATCTTCGTCTTCACCGTGCCGTTCTCGAAAGTGATTACGGACCTCATCGGTGAGTTATTCTGGTGAACGTAGATCTTCGTGCCGGGCGAGCCGGAAATGGTCGTCGTGCTACTCGTGTTAGAAGCCAGCGTCACGCTATTCTGTATCGTCCGTTGCTCCTGCGACGACGGGCTCAGATTGGTGGACACCTGAAGGGTTATCGAGTTCTGCGCCTCTTGCAGAGGAGTCAGCGAACCTTGCTGAACGACTTTGAGCGGTGACGATTTCGTCGACAGCGTGGCCGTCTTCAATGGCGAGCAAGTCAATTTCGTACTGGAAATCGACTTGCCGCTAGAGTGAGACGAATGACCCGACGAAGTTTTTTGCAGCACCTTGAGATAAAAATTTTCTTATTCAAAAATAAAAAAAATTAAAAAATTATATCGAAATTACAAATCTTAATCATTCAATTGTTATCTAAAAATCAAAATTTTAAACTTTTGAATACATTTTTAAATAACGGACAGAAATATTTATAAGTTTTTTTTCTTCTGTAATGGAAAATACATATTCATGCAAATCTTTCGTTACATATTTATAACGGAGTTATAAATCCACCTTGTGCTGCGGAGAACCGTTGGCCAATTTAGTGCCGCTGTTGCTAAAATCGTGACTTGGTCTTCTGGAGTTGGACTGCCTAGTGTTGGGCCTTCCCAACGTAGTCGTCTTAGCCGGGCTGGCATTTATCGTTCTAACTGAACCAGAGCTGCCGCCGCTTCTGCTGGGCGACGAATTCGTCGAGTTTTTATCGTTCTGCGTCTGGTTACGCGCTTGATAGCCCTCCTGGTTGGTGGTGCTGGGCGGTAGAACAGACGCTCTAGACGTGCATCTGCTCAGACTGGAGCATTTGGATCTCGGCAGAGTGGAGCACGGTGACCGATGCCTTCGGGAGCTTCTTGGCGTCGAATTAGCCAACAAACTCGAGGAGTCACCGCTGGCTTGGCGCCGATGTCGCCTTGGTAAAGTGGCCGATCGCACCGAGCTCGAGTCATCCCACACTTGGAAACTGGCCTGCGACTGGTCTAAACCCTCCATCATCTGAGAAGAAGATTCGATCGATCTGATTTCAATCTGATCCAAAACTCGTTGCAACCAAGAAATTCTTATTTTCCTTTAATTCAATTCTAACTAAATTATTTGAATCGTTTGTACTATCTCCGTTTATTATTATTATTAAATTTTCAAGTTTCAGGGTCTGATAGCTCGATACGTTGTCGCTTCAAGAATTCTCATTAATTGCTGGGGAAACCGGTTAATTAGCCTTGCGGCGCTAGAAGTATTGTGTAAAAAGTTTTGTTTTGCTAGTTCTTCTTGGAAAGTACTCGTATGCAACTTACCGAAGGGCTGGCGGCCCTTGTCTGCGTGGCAACGCTATGCAAATGCACGACGCGCGGATTAAACCACTCGGTGGGGGGATACTGAGCACTGAAAGTGCCCATTAACGGTGCGCCCTTCCTCCTTGTGCTCCGCCGAAAGAGCCTGGAGAGCAGGCCTATCTTCTCTGAAAAAATCCCAGAAAAGCCTTGAGGAAGGGATTTAGATTTTGTTGCGCTTTGTTAGATGACAATGAGGATCGAGAAAGGGCTTGCCAGCTACGGGGTGACTAAGAAGCTGCGATCTGGATTGTAATATTATCTATATATCTGGGATATTTCGCAAAGCTTATAATTGTTTATAATTGTCCTAGTATAATTGGGACATTTGTTAGTCGCGCAAAGCAATTTACTATAAAAAAAAGCCGTCCACAAGACAGAATGCAAAAGTAATAATCATTCGAACATCCCATCCTGCGAATATAAATATAATCACGCAATAATTTTCGTTTAGAAGCTCCGAAATTCTGAAAGGACAGTTATATACAATCGAGAGCATTTTTATTAATAAAACCGATTCATCCATCACCCATTAAAGCAGTCACCCATCACCACGCAATCCCTTTCCCGATTAGACTCACTGGTTGGACTGTGAGGCGCGCTGTCCGTGCTCGCGTATTCCGCGCTGGAAGACGTGTCGCTCCTTTCAGGTCTTCGCGGTAGGGACCGTGAACTTCCGCTTCTGTGTAAACGTCTGGCCGAGCCCCAAAGCCGCAGAGAGTGTCGCCTCTCGAGACGGCCGGGCATCGACCGACACCTGGCGAACAGGACTTTGTCGTTGGGATTTCCTGGAAGAGAAACAGACAAAGTTGTTTTTAACACTTTATTACATTACATACTATTATAGAAAATAATTATATATATCATACGTAAAACGAATGAAATGTTCAAAAAATATATGCTGACAAGTTGATGATTATCTTAGAGATTTAACAGTCATGCTGTCAGACACGAATAATCGTGGAAAATGTGTTCATGTATGCGTGTCGAGAAAATTAAGGTGTACCACATCGGGCAGATCGACTAGGAAGAGTAAATTCTACGTGGCGTGCGTAGACGCACGTACAAATATATTCGAACGCCAAGACGACGCGTCGCTCCGGTTAAAAGGGCTAATATCGTGAGTGAGGCGCGCGTTGTAACTTAAAAAATGAAGAAAAAGAAAAAAGTGGAATACCCTCATTCCAGAGAGTTTCATCTTGGTACATAGCCATGGGCGATACGCCGACGTTACTGCCCGACGACGAGTGGGTTACCAGCGTGAGAATCAGTCGAGAAACGAGTAAGAGAAAAGTAGGAAGATTATATACGTGTGGTCCTGTCTCCCCCCCCCCCCCCTTTCCACAATGATGTCGACAGCGTATGTAACGGTAGACAATGTCGTGACCAATAGCTAATATATCGGTTGTGCTAAACGCTTTCCAGGCATCGTCTTCCCTAAGCCGTTCTTTCCTTATCTCTCTTTCCCTATTTCTCCTCGTTCTCGTACGTGCTCAATGTTGATACTGGCGACTCTATTCCCCGCGTGACGTACTCGACGCACGTTGAAAAAAAAAGAACGAAAAAAGACACACCGCAAGCAACTTCCGCCTTCGTCGTGGTATATAAAGTATAAAAGGTCTCGACCGATGTATCACGAAACGCGAGAACTTTTTTGTTAAAGACGATAAAAAACCGTAGATAGAAGAGAACTTATGTCGTGGCGACAAACGAAACGACAATTGTGTCAGGATTTTTCATGTGTAATCGGGGATCAGCACGGCTGATTCCTTGGCTCAGAGACGCTAACGACGAAGAATCAGGAATAAAAATACAAGTGGACATATGGCGGAGAAGGAGAAACGAGCGTTGTCCCTCCCCGAGATTTCCGCGAACGTGGCAAAAAGTGAAATTAAGATCGCTGATTTTTCGTACGCGGTCGCGAGAGGAATTGACGATCTTCCGGCGGCGAGGCTTGCGTGGCTACCAAGGACGACAACAACATAAACGCTCTCCCGACCCGTCCGTCGAGTCGCCGGCAGAAAAAGGCCTCGGAGAGTGAGCAGCTTAGCGAACTGCTCTCCTCCTGGACACAATCGGAACGTTTCCCGAACACGTGCCGAACGAGTTTGCCTGGGCCCGACGACCGGTCTGCCGGGCGAGCGAGTTCGTTCTCGCGAGTTTTACGAGGGCTCCGGCTTCCTGCGCATCCTCTCGTGATGAGACACGGCGAAATCGATCTCAGCCTCGCGCGTTTATCTGTTCATCTTTTGTGCGTGTCATCCTTTTGTCATTGTGCCTCGACGTTTCGCAAAAATTACGCGAGGCATTATAAGTAATCCACCTCCGTACGCTTTATGTTTACGCCTGCAGCGTACATTAATTTCTCTGCACGATTAATTTCTCAGCGACTATAGGTGTTATTTAATAACTAGAATTTCTCCACTCTGTCGTACTATATTTAGTACTTTCCTGAAACATAATTTCGGTCCCACGTACGTTTATCCCGCGTCGTGGAAACGGTGCTAACGCGTTAAATTGATCGGCAACGCGTTATAAATTAACTATCGCGATTGATATCGCGAGACGGCGCGGCGATTCAACGGGAAACATGGTTACGGGAAAACTTTCCCTCGTGGATAAGTCTCGCGCACCGCAGGAGACAACGGGATACGCGACACTCTAATAAGACGCGGAGAACTCCGCGGTTACTACTGAATGAAGACGAAAGCACGTTAATCGCGCCGTCACTCGACACCATATCTTTCGCGCGCGATGTATATAGCCGATATTTTCACGGCATTAGCTTCTTGCACGACAACTTCCTCGTGGAAGCGTATAACATATATCTATGCTCCTTGTGATTAATAGCCTGTCTCTTTTAACAGCGTTTACATTACTTCATGTTTTCACATTTTAACTGACATGTCTAAAAAAAAGTGGTAAAGTAAATTTTTGACGAATAACTTTCTTCAAAGTCATCGCGTGTATACACGAACCGCTAACAATTATGGACTTTGTCTATTGAAAGAACGGCTCGAAGTGATGTCAGGCTCAGAGAATAATTAGCAAGACTCGTCTTACCTCCGCAAATAACGTCCGCCAGGTTCGTCTGTACGGCCTGATGCGTAACATCGCCGTCTCGCAGAGTGAGCATCTCGCCGTGTACGAGTGCCACCGCCTCGTCGTTGCTCATCAGCATGCTACCCTGACCTCTGGACCCGTTCACGTCCCTGGAACACCGCCTGGAGCTACCGGAGTCGCGTCTAAGCCTCTTGGTCTCAGGCGTTACGACGAAGTAGCCCTGAGACGTGTGATAGATCTTTCGTTCTTGCATGAGCTTGGCGAGCGCGTCGTAAACGAGCTCTCGGCTGGGCCTCTGCATGGCCGGGAAGGCATTCCTCAGGGCTGATCTGAGGGTGTCCAAGGTCGCCGCCTGCCTCTGAGAAGTCAGCTCCAGAATGGCCCAGCACAAGGCTTCTGGCAGCGGCGTGAACTGACCTTGGGAAACTGGAGCCACTAGACAGTCCTCTATATCACCTGCAAAACGAGAGAGGCTCGAGGTTAACACGCTAGCATCCTCGCCCGGGCATCCGGAGACCGCGTTATTTTTCTAGGAATTAATTGAACGGCGAGTTATCAACACCGGCCGAGTTACTTTACGTAACTTGCTTTATGCCTCAAATACCAATTTTGCGCCGTTATAGTGCTCCGGATTTTACGACCGTTCGTCACATTAGCGCCCTCGGGGATAAAATAAGCAATAAGATGACGCCGTAATTTTATATTTCCTATTTATTCCTATCGCCGTAGCAGTAAATTTCTGTTTGCCTTTTGACGCGATTACGTAATTTTCAAGATTACCGCCGGTGAAACGCAATAGCTGCTCTGGTCTACAAATCTGGTGACATATTCAAATTAAATTACATTCATGTTGAAGCCTTGCTAGAATCGAGGCTGCTCGCATTTCCATACGTGTAACGACCGCTAAGTATTTCATTAAGAAACACATGGCGATGAGAAAGAGTCACGTGTTGAACTTTATGCCGCATTCGTGATCGTGGGTTTCATGGAACGGAGATACAGTCATTCTAATTACGAATTAATCGAATTCCTTCCACGAATGAAGTCGAAGAACAAACGCGATCGGCGAACATGAAAAAGACGGGGAATTTATTAAGCCCGGGAGGCAACGGCTCGGGTATTACGGGAGAATCGAAATCCTTATTCTTCCAGTCACGTTTTACGGTAACCTGGCGACACCGCGACTGCGTGCTCTCCTACATCTGGTTCACGCCCACAAAAAGAATATGGATTATTCTAAACTCGGGAGTCAGGGATGGGGGGCAGGATCTCGAAATTCCCTGCGAGGCCCGCGCTTCGCCCGTGCGACGAATCTCTGATGTCCTTTCGAAGTCGATACAGAGAAAGTCAATGCCAACGTCGACGTGAAACACGCTCGCCTACGTATCGTAATATTATCCGGGATAAAATATTTTATTCCAATCCACATAAACGATACGCCGCGCACACAGAAAATGTCTATTTGTGAAATCGCTGTCTGATCGCTTATAATTAAAGGTTTCCACCGATAGAGAAGCTCCGTTTGAAGTACGAGAAAGTCGACTGCCGAGAGACGTCGACGTTGAGGCATACAGTTCTTCTAGATCGCTGAAATATTTTAATCAATGTAATCGCGGCTAGTATGCCAGCACTCAACAATGCACTCGCGAAGCCACTTGCTCTACCGATCGTGCATAATTAAAGGTTTCGCGAGCTGGCGCGCGGCGCGGCGGAGAGGAGCTCTATTTAAAGTTCGTGCGATCGCGAGACCGCCCTCTCTAAGGCGCAACTCTGCAATTTCCCTGCACGTCTGTCAACGGTTGCCTTTGTTGTTCGCGAGACAGGACAAGACGGGAAAGAGCGGGATCTCCAATTATGCGTGTAACTAACGTGTAGAAAACGCCCGCTTCACGAGCTCCCGTTAAACAATTGCCGTAAATAGGCCGAATAAGTCCGCCTTCCTAGCTCTCCTTCGCTCTTATATTCTTTCGGGGCATCTCGCTGACAGGACAAGTTGTCTCGTTGTCCGCCTCTACGCTGACGTATATCTCCGCTTGATACGTGTTTCATAAAGCCGGGTCATACGCAAAAGGCCTCGGCAATGCTTCCACTTTCGTCTTAAACATCATTCTCACGCTCGATGCTCATTGAATATGAAGGTACCCATTTAAACTTCGACTATACTCTATACTCCGGCTACTTAGCGAAATTATTCTCACGCTCCGCGTTCATCCGCGTCTATAGTTTAGTTCTTTAGTTAATGGAATGAAGTATCGTTGTTCATTCAAGAACAACGTTTCTGGTACACGTTGCAATCTCGTTTAAACTTTAAACGCTCAGCAAAGTACGTTACGGTAATCGAGAGAATTTTTATCTCGACTGTTTCTCGATCTCATATACATTATTGTCGTTTATTTACATCTCTCCTCGCGCGATTACGGTGGTCAATTGAATTATCGCGTCTCAGGCTTCAACAACAAGCGGCACCTAATGCTCGCGTGGGAGCGGCCAGTTTCGGTTTCATTCGCGCAAGCGAGATCTTATCTCGCGAGCGCGCTGAAAAAAAAAACATGATCTACATCATCGTACCGGGAGATCGCGAAACGAGCCATGTACCACGGTTGCGTTGCACAATTTTCAAGGAGCTTTGTCGACGACAGACTTGGAAAGACGGACGTCGTGGCGAGGCCAGCGGGATCATGGAACTCGATACGTCGGTTTCTGGGGCGTGGATGCTTGCCGACTCGTGCACCACGTCGTGAGAATCCCGTCCCGAACGTGTCCCGAACGTGTTCTCCGCGCGCGTTATCTCGCGCTCATTATCGGCGCGCGCTCCGAATTCGAGAGGTCGGCCGACGAGATATACGTGCGAATTTGTCGCGACAAAACTCTCGAGGACGGATCCTCGTATGACATCGCGAGACTTTTTGCCTCGTTTGTCACGTTTCTTTTTTGAAACATACGTTTCTTATCCTTGAGTGATCTTTTTTTTGTGGGGCGATTAGATGACGTCGGATAACGCGGCTTAAATCTCAACCTTGTTTTACTCTTGAAATTAAACTGTCGAGGTGTACGCCGAGAACGCCGACAATTAGACGCGCGTCATAAATTTTCCGGAAAGCGTTCTGCATGCGTCAAACCGCTCCATTTGTCGTTTTGTTCCAACGCTGCGGCGCGCGATATAAGACCGCCTCACCGATCGGGCCGGACAATTTACGACCGATGGACATTTACCACCCAACTAGCGGTTGTGCAAATGGCCATTAACGGTTTATTCTTATTTTTGTTATAGGCTACGCTTTATGACTCGTCTGTGCCTATGGGTAGAATTTAAAAGAATCGATCTCGCATCGACGCGCTGTTTCGATTTCTGCGTCGCTCTATCGTTTTGCGGCTTTCTCTCGATCGCAGATCTCGATATTGCAATGTCATTTTGTTGTACAAAGCCGCTCTTATTATCCGAACACAAAGTACTCTAAATAAAATCAGGTAACTGGATCGGGGAGAAGGGAGTCGTCTTGGCATTTATTTTATTTTATTTTATTTTTTCATTTATTGCGCGCGCCCGCGCGAGCTGAAACGTTTCTCTCTCAACTCGTTCGAGTTCTGCGAGTTATGACTACGTCACGAAACTCGCAATAACAAACGCGAAGTCGACGACACCGATCCGTGGAACAGTAGATACCGCGAAGGCACACACCTGCCGACCTGCGGCGACCCTGCGAAAGGCTATTATTAGCATCCTGCACCTTTCTATCATTCCGCGGGACTTTATTATAATACTACTCCGCGCTGCCCACGTAGACAGCATTCGTTTGGCGTACCGAAGTAAAAGGTAGAGAGCTGACTGGCATTCGGGTCGGTCGATCTGCGCCCACGCGAAAATATATCGACAAATATCACCGCGGGCAATAGACGGATGCAGAAACGCGGAGACAAGAGACGGTGGCTGCCGACGAGAACGACGAGACTGGTTACTTCTCGGACCGTTCTACGAAACGCGCGCGCGAGTGCGGTGGGATCACTTCCGGTGTACTGTACAAGCTGCAGTACATGCTGCATATATCCTTATCGCTGTGATCCATCGTGTTGGTTGGCTGGTCGGGTTGGTCGGTCGGTCGACCTCCGCCGCCTTTATGGCTATGCTCATGGGAAATGGCAAAGACCACTCGCCACTCGAGGAATCACCTCGTAACAAGGCGACCTTTGAGTCGCGTATACTCTCCACGAGTCCCCGGCGCTGATTATATGTAAATCTTTAAGACGCCACTTCGTACCTCCGGCTATAGGTATATCAATTCCAGCGACTCATTCTCCCTCATTTGTTTATCTTACGCCGCGCCGGTCTCTTTTTGCCGGATTGCGTCAGCGCGCGCGAGAGCAAATACGGAAATCGTACATTAGATTAATCATACGTTAGATTGTTGATTGCACGGTATAACAGCGTTGACAGCACCGCGGAAACCATTTTACCTTTTCACTCTTCTAAAAGGTACCTACTGCATTTATCCGGAAGGTTAAATAAGACCGAACATTTTACTCTCTACGGACGCGAATTTACTCCCACGAATAATATTATGATAAAATAAAGCTGACGAACATTTAATTGATTTCCTCTCTTTGTTTTATTCATAAAAAGGAACGGGAGATTAACTGATTCTTACTAACGCTTAAAGGAACAGTCGTAAGAGTTGATTTTATCAAAGTTAGTCGAGTAAATTAAGCGACCCTCTTTCTTTCGTAACGTTAGTTATGATACACGCAGATAAAGTTGAATGATTTATTTTAAGTCTGACAAGTTGACGTTGGTGGATTTGATTCAGTCCTGAGAGCAGCTGTCGATAGCGAAACTCTCACGTGCACAAGAAGGATGAAATATATGAAAGAATCTGCGATCCTTTCGGACAAGGCGTGGTTAGTTAATGTCTGATTCGCACGACCAAGTATCTCGCGTTCGTTCCTACCGGATTTATGCATCCCTGTCGGCAGTCAATAATCCCGCCGAGACGCTAACCGACTGTTTTGTTATCCGTGCGCGGAATGCGAACGTATAGTTATGTAACAGGCACAAGTCAATTATAAATAAGTAGACACGCGCGCGTGTGCCCGGTATTCCGCTGCCTGCTCCCGCCACTGCTGCCTGCTGCACCGTCGGAAATAAATTTTCCTGCCGCGAGAGCAAACGCGCCCCGCGGAATTCTCGTCGTGACACACGGAACACGAGGAGCGAGTCGAAATGAAATGGAGCACTCATTAAATTCGAACGCGCGAGCTCGAACTAAAACACGAACGTGCGCCCACGTCTCGGGATCGTTTCCCCGTGTACACGTTACGTCATTCCACGATCCCCGGTGGATTGTTGCATACAATGCGCGCCTCACGTTGCATCGTTCCGAAAATTAAGTCGTACAATTATCCGGCCTGTATCTAACGAGATACGAAATCTCGGCGCAATTATTTTTTGGAAGGCGCTTTGCAGTTACAAACGGGGTAATTTCGGAATACTGGGTAACTTCTGACAAGACGTCACGGCAAATGATCCGCGCTCGTGATCTTTTCGAAGAGTTATCCCGCTATCGAATCCGGGTCGCGACAATGTGCACAACACTCGACAACAGTGATGAACACACCGTGTCTATAATGATCTTTGCCTAAGGCTAACTCAAACATCGTTCGGTTGGCTGAGACCTCGCGAATATCCAATCTGCAAATAAGAAGTGTTGACGATTCGCATCGCAAAGGAAATATCTTGTGACGTTAAATTTTTTATGGGAATATTCCGATTTAATTTGATTAAAATCAGAAGTTTTTAAATATTAAATTCTCGGATACGAATGCCTCTGGTTATTGCGAAATCAGGAATATCTTTTTATATATGACATGATTTATATCGTTGTCGTACATAATATCATATTATAACATGTAAACATTGCTATATTTTATACGTTTTTATATATTAAAGATATAAAGAACTTGGAATTATGTGTACGGTTACGTTCAACGATGAACGCGGGAGAGTATACAGCTTGGAGAGTACCTGTTTTTCGCGCAGGACCCAGTTTTTCAATAATGTGCATTTTACACCACGCGCACGCCTACGACCTGCACGTGGTGTCATTCGCTGCGAATTCCTATGGTCCTACGCAGGTGGTGAATGACGACATATCGCGCGGACAGCGCAGTATACCTGCGCATTTAACTGCCGCCTTAAATAAAGCTTTCATGAGCTCGGTAGCGTGTCCTTAATCATCCGACGAGACGTCGTCGTAAAGTGTCATCTCGAATTATTAGCAAGGAATATTCTTACATTTCTTTTTTTTTTTTTTATCATCTCCGAACGGAGACGTTGGCGCAGCATAACGCCAAAACATATTCGTGTATTCCCCGCGCTATCATCCGTACGAGAAACAGAGTATACACGGACTTTCTCTAGGCCTCTCGCATCCATCGAACATAAGCCGCTTAACTTTCCGAGAAGATACATACGTATACACAAACGTGCGCGCGTACATGGGTCCGCAAATTGCATGCGTCGATGCTTCTAGATGTACGCAAATGCGCGAGCGCATATATTATCAGAGACAATACGCAGCGAAGCTATTACGAGGATAACCGTGTCGCAAGATATGCAGAAAAAAAAAGAAGTCGCCGTTGTTCATTGCGTCATCGCGCATCGTGATATAGATTGCGGTCAAGTATTCTTTTCTCCGCGTCGAAGTTGAGTCAGAAAATTCATCTTCCACGCCGCGCGATAATGCGTATAACTTTGGATAACTTCTTCTCGGCGGTATCGCGAACGATCATACGGAGAGTGTCGTGACACACCGGCCACTTTCCATCCCGAGGCCTCCTCGTATATCGTTTCTCGATGCAGGTTCCGCGCGCGCGCGCGCTATATATCCCTCTCGTATTACAGCCGCCTAGCGTATCCAACAGGACGGCATAACAATGCGAGGCATTTTAATCCTTCGCCTACGAGAACTGCATAAGAAGACGGGGGAGGGGGAGGAAAACGATGTAGAGCGCGCCCGCGCGCGTGCTTGCGCGCGGGACCCCTTTTTCTTTCTTTGTCGCGGGAGCCGCGCGCGAATCCCCATTACGGTGATATTAAATTTCGCCTGGATCGCCAACGGCGGCACGGAGACGACTAGATCGCGCTCGGATTTAAATCCCGACCTCACGGGTCGTGTGATTTTTCGTTCGTCGGAAAGACGATATAAGCCGAGGCCATGAGAATCGACTCGTAGCCTCGATTCCGCCGTTCGACGCTGCTGCATCATGCGCCGTCGCCGCCGCGCCGATACAATTCGTTCTCCTGGCGATAAGGGCGCAGCCCGTTCGCTCGCTCTCGCGTTTGACACGAGCCATTTTGCAAGTACGATCACTCAACGCGCCCGTCCACTTCGCTATATAATTGGACAGTATATCTAACTATCCTAGCCCTAATAAATTTATTACTAATATATATCGCGATTTAAATCTTTTGTACGCAATATTTAGCAAGATACATTATTATACACGAAACATACAGATTTGAGATTTTCGTTGCCTCATCGTCGATCACGACCGATAATGGTGTAATTGGGTTGAACCGAAAGGGATCGGCCCTCGAGCAATAAATCTCACGTTGTGCTCGTTGTGGTGGCCGGTTTCAGACGGTGCGGTTTTAATGATAATTAGGAAGCTTTTCTACGCGGTGAGGCATTGCATCGCGCTCGGGAACAAACTATCTTCGACCCGCCACTCCCAATCGAGAAAGTTTTATATTATTCTTATACCCATTGTTTCTCGGGTAACAAGTTGGGTAAGATTGTAGGGCTCACTAACTGCGTTTACCAATATTTTATCCAGATTGAATTATCCACACTGTTGGGAATACAGGATCGATATCAGATAGCTGTGTTGCGTTAGTAGACTAATAATTATCGTTTTCAAAAATTTTGACGTATGGTTATGAAAGGAGTAGAATCTGTCCGAATGATTCATGCACATATACATATGTCAAGTCTGAAATTATTGATGTAAAGATCGCATTCTCGAAATTATTTAATATCTCCTGAAAAAAAATTCTTTTTGCTCAACCAACTTATCAAAGTTTGACGAAGAGTCGTGTACATTATTCTATAAAAAGAAATCACACGTCGAGGAACATTATAACAGGAGGGCCTACGTTCGTTGTAGTTGGTTTCTTGCTGAGGTAGGTCATAAGGTAACACGGAAGTGATGCACGTATTTATCTGCAGAGGCGAATGTGGTCGCTTGACTATCGAGGCCAACGGAGCACACAGGTGAAATGTCACGACTGTTTGCTAGTGATGAAATTCACTAACCGGAGATTAGGCGGCAGTAAATACAACGGTGAACGTCTAAAAACGCCGCCCTCGCGATATTAACGGCGAGACGGCACCGCTAATCTCTCATCTCGTTTAATTGCGCCGTTAATTTACCATTGGATTCTCTCCGGCGGGCTACTTAACGTCCCCGATGAGCGCAAAGTAAATAAGCGAATTCTCGATGAGTCATATACGATCGACACATTAAAATCATTAGACGATAAGCTCCTTTAGGAGAAAAAAAAGAGACTCCGCAAAAAGTATTTCTTTGGCGCGGTGAATCGAGCCGACTTCGGCTCAAGAGATCGCCGCCTATCCTTTTAAAGCGCAAATTACACGTTGGCGAATCTCCTTTTCGTCGTCGTAAATTAAAAGCAGCGTCTTCAATTCCGCGCGGAAGAATGGGCGATTGCGGCGCGTCATCAATCACTGCCGAAGATATATTCGCGGATTATTGTACTCCCTTGACATTAACCTACATATGTGAAGGTAATGCGACTTACGCTCGCAGAGGCCAGCGTGGATTTTACAAACGCAGCCACCACGCCTTTCGTCGCCTCTATGGACGGGCGGTACGCACCTTTGTAATTATGTCGCTCTCGCGGTTGGTCGCGCCTAAGAAGTAATCGCCACATTGAATTGCCCGGTCGAACAAAGCCGCCGAATCGGTGTCGACGACCCGACGCGTCTCTCGTCGTAAACGGTTAACAATTCTCGAGAAAATTATCATGATTAACTTTTCGTTTTACCTAAACAGCTACTTTTTTTGTACGTTAAATCCAAGCATGGACGGAATAATTGATGTCGATTGGCAAATATTCCGATTCTCGTCCGCGTCTCGCACGTCGACTTACGTCGCCGGCAGGGATCGCGAGTGAAGTAATAACGAATGCAGCGAAGAGAAACCGGAGTACGGGTTTCCAATTCTAAAACGTGCGATCGCGCGGTACGACCTCGTGCTCGGCTTAAATCGGATTCCAGGACGTGTGAAATCGCGTCGCCGCGCAGTTCCGAGCGAATGCAAGCGGGCGAAGTCACGTATAGCAGCGCCTAAGTGGTCCCCGATACCGATGCTGTCGACAATGTCCATTCGATTCAGGTGCCCGTCCGGCGGCGCACGCACGCACGCCACACGAACTAAATGTAAACCGGTATACGCGCGATATTAAAGTCGATAATCCGGCGCAGAATTTATCTTACGACTCGTCGTCATCGCTGTAACGCCGCGGCGCCGATGGGCGCGATCGTCTTAGATTTTTTTCTTTTCAACCGGCAATTTCACGAGTTCGTCCAACGCCCATCATTCGTTCGCTTCATTATTCCGAAACGTTTGTCACGAAGTGTTTACGAAACTGGTATTCGAGTTGGTATTCGAGAAGAGCGCGCGACGAGACGTAAGAAATCCAGAAATCATATTTTCAGGGAAAGCCTGCGAGCGTGGGATCTCGAGATGAAGAAATAAGTCATTCCAACTTGACTAAAAACGATCTTGCGGCACGACTTGTTTTGATACTTTGCGCCGCTTATGTTCGTTCCACGTCGTAACATCGCGTCGTTGTAATGGATTAGCCGTAATGAACCTACGGTTCGCGTTTCACCTGAAGAAACCCGTTTTCCTTAACGGCTACTATAACAATAGCAACGCGATCGTATACCCACGCGAAAAATTAACAACGCGAATGGCCACGCGATATCCAACGGGCGGTGGTGCGTCCGCGTGAGTCGCGAAACTGCATCTTCGTGCCTATTTTCGAAGGACATCCGCGCGCGCGTCGCGAATAGAGAAAACCGGTTAAAAACCTCCCGCGCGATAAACGTTGTCAACTTTTATAGCCGTTTCAGAAAATATCGGCCCGGCCCGCGGAACCGCTGCACTTTGCATTTAGAAGAGCATTTATTAAAATGACCGGGGGACGTTTTTATCTTATACGTCCGATCGTTCCGAGAATACGAAAGTATCGTCTTTTACTTTCGCCTCTTCGCGACGGGAATCCGCGATTCTAATCAAACTTCCACGACAGGAATTCGCGCGCGATTGAGATGCAACGGAGAAGGTAGTTCGACGAATTTATGCCGTCTCCCCTTAGACGACATCTCGCTATTCCAGTCCGGGTCCTTTATCCGTCGGTCTCAACGAAAGTCGCGCGATATCGTGATGCCCGACGCGCCAATTTCCCTACATTTTCTCAGAGCGAACCGTGCCAGACGGACGGCACTCCGATGCCGCGATCCGCGCGCGATACCTACGTGCGCTTCGCGACGATCGGCGCCCAGGCAAGTGGAGAAAGAGAATATATATCCTCTCGCTTGTGTGTCGAAGGTGGCGGGCGCGGGAGAAAGAGAGAGCGAGATGACGAGAGAGAGATATACTCGCGAGAGCTCTCCGGAACGGTCCAGTTCTCATGGATAGTCGGACGTGGTATGAGGTACTGCCCGACTTCGCCTGGCCTGCCGGGTTATTTCTTATTCATATAAGCTCCACCAGCCACTCTATAGGATGTTTCAGCCTTTTTCCGCGCAAGCTTTGAATTATTCCACGACAAGAGAAAAGACATTTTTTATCTGATAATTATCAAAAATATCTCAGATTTAGCAAGATTGATAGGAAAATTTTTAGGGTGATGAAAGAAAGTTGTATCGGGATATCGATAGATAGCGTTTCAATGATGGAAGATGAAAAAAGTATTTTTGCATATCATATTTTTATCAGAATTCTTCTGATGAAGCGTTTCTGTATTTAGATGCGAGAAATTGTTTCATTATTTTTATTTACAGCCAGTAGGATATAGGATTTTGTACGAAAGAAGCTGAAACGCCTTGTACAACTTCCGCTCGGGTTAACGTTCGGCGATACTTTGTGACCCGCACTGCCGCGGCCGAACGCGGCATAAATTTCATTCGTATATAAAATCACGAGAAACCCAAGAGACTCGTCCTTCGTCCTTTTTACCGTCTCTCCGTATGCGTTTTAAACCAATGTTCCTCAACCTGCGCGCATACCATTGACGCACCGCGAGCTTATCCCGCGAGTGCCCCGCGAGATATCTCGATCGCGCATTGGCGAACGAAGATAAAGTTCTCGCGACAAATTTAAACCGAACTGGATACTGCCGCTGAGAAAGTGTAATATGCAAAGGGATTATTTCACGCGTGCACGGGACGTCTCAGAGATTTTATTGCGGCGGGCGCGTTTTCATCGAGACTACTGATAAGCGACTTAATCCCAGCCGGTTTGTGTGAAAACGAAATGCATTTTATCGTATATCTTTTTCTTTCCCCTTCGCTCTCTTTCTCTTTCTCTGCGTCATATTTCATATTGTATATATATTTTATGTGCATAAAATGTAAAAATTGCTTAATTTAAACCAATTATGGAAATAGCGCAGGAAACAATTTCTCAAGGACGATGATATATACCCCGATAAGACGGAAGAGATAAGAAAGCCGTGACAATGGCATTGTTTTCGGGAATTTATTAACTACGAGACGTCGCTTTCGAAAGCGCAGGTTTCACTCTAAGTCAATTAAATGAATCGCGGCGCGGCGCGGCGCGAAGATCTTTCGCACGCTCCCCCCACATATTAGCCGTATTTCGCTAAAACGCATAAACTGTTTTCCGCTGCACGGAACAGTTAGTCAGAAATGAGTGTGTACGCACATGTATACGCGTCTCGCGTACACGCCTCACGCGTGTATCGCGCTCGTTATATTGTTTTCTATATGCTTTTACCGTTTCTACCTCTCTATATACGCCACTCTCGCGGCCTAGGCTGCGGTCTAAATATACCCACCGGATGAAAAGTACATTAAGATCGCGAGAGAAAGAAAAAAAATGCGTTCAAATAAAATTTATTGCTCGCGATCAACCGCTCGCCTCCAACGTTCCCGTCAAAAAGAATACGAAAGTCGCGATGCACGCGACGATATTCCCGATTACGGAAATGACTCTCGGTGCATCGCGCACATACATACGCGCGCGCGCGACCGGGATGGATTTTCTTTCGCGTAATACGATGCGATATTACGATCTCTCTTGAAACATTGTCCACTTGTTTGGCGAGGAGTGCCGAGTTACTCGCGCACGATTCGCGCGCCGCCGCGCCGCGCCGCGCCGTGGAGAGCACCCCGGCGAAGTATCGTATCGGCTTTCCATCCCGAGAAGGTAAATGCCGTACGTACGTCGTGCACGGTGTATCGCGTATCGGCGTCGTCGCTGAAATTCTGCAGTTTTGTACGAGGCGCACGATGCGCCTCGATAACGAAGGATGCCTTTCCCTTTCGCGGCCAGAATGCCACGTTCTTTGCTCTCCTCGGCTCTCCTCAACTTGCACGAGAAACGCGCGCGGGTCTCCGCTCGGCGCTGTATAATTTTCCACTCGTTTCCCGTAGCGGGTCATTATGCGGCCGATTGGCCGGATTCCCTGGGGTCCTCTCTCGCATCTTCATTTCGTTTCGAGAGAGAGAGACGCGCGCGCATTCACGGAATTAACTCTTTCGGCATTTACGAGCGTCCTCCTCGTGAATTCGTCTCGCGTTTTATTGTCCGCGCTATTACCATTAAACGTTTCCAAGTTACGCGTCAATCAGTCGTGCGCGTTGTCGCTTCGTTCGAACGGCTGCCGGATCATTATGGCGATAAAAAGGAGAATCGAATGACGCGCGTACCTATATCACATTACCCGTTCTCTGAATGTGTGCCGCGAGAGAGAATCGTCACAGCTGCGCGTACGTACCGGGCACGCTCCGGGATCACAGGAGGGTGGCTTTGCATTTATTATCCGCGCGCGATCTAGGGTGAGCGACAAAAAGAGCAGTCTCTCCTCACGCGTTTTGTCTCTCCCTCCCTACTAGAGAAAACGAGGCCGCGGTAATAAACGTTAAAATTTGATACTCGATCATTGTGCCAAACAGCGCACATGTGTCACGTAATAACGTGACACCGCACTCGCTTTCCGAGATGTGATTAATACGAGCGAAACGCGTTAAGCTGCCTCGTATAGTTGCCAATCTACGCCAAGATGTTCGCCCGCTGCATTATCCAGAATTGGTTCGCGGTCTGCAATCGTTGGTTTGCGCTCAAATTATTCTCCGCGCCGACGAATGTGATTTGCGGTCTCGCAGCCTGTTCTTACTTTGCGTAACAATCGAGGAAACGTAGTAGGCAGCGTTTACGCGAACGCCGTGGACGCACTTCCCGTGCGTTGGTTGCAGGTGCGTTTAAAAGCGAGCGCCTTGACCTAGACAATCGCCTCGAATGGCGCAAGATACTTATTAGCAAGACTTAGACGATACTGCTATGTCTCTCTCTTTCTCTCTCTCTCTTTCTCTCTTTATCTCGCGTGGGCGCACGCGAGGGAGGTCGCGGATTAATTTATTAGCCGATGCAATTATCCGTTACTCAATGCCGCAGCCGCAGTCCGTTCGTTCGCGACGTGCCGTTG
Source organism: Temnothorax curvispinosus (assembly GCF_003070985.1). Classification (NCBI taxonomy): domain Eukaryota; kingdom Metazoa; phylum Arthropoda; class Insecta; order Hymenoptera; family Formicidae; genus Temnothorax; species Temnothorax curvispinosus. The sequence continues at coordinate 111,653 of NW_020216048.1, read as the reverse complement.
CTGCCTCTCTCGACATTTCGTATCTCACGATTGCGATGTTGATTTAAGTCGGTGAATTATCTCGTCGAAAGGTAAGACTCTCCCTCTCTGTCTCTCTTTCCCTACCGCTACCGGTCTTAAATTCCCCGTGTAATTACGATCGCATTAAACGCAACTCCGCCTCGCTCTCGCATCTATACTAATCGCACAGCCGGCTACGTAAACGGCGCCGTTTGATCGCGTAATATAAACTAATATCGCGGCGAACGCTAAGGAGATAGCTGCGAGTTCATCATCACTCGCGGAATAACGTTCGCTAATTTGGAGTAATCATACGCGCGTATATCCATCGATATTATAGACTCACGATCAGATAATCCACATTCTGCCATGAAAATTACGTGTAATTGTCTATCGTTTAAACAATTACTAGCGAATATGTACGTGTAATGACTTAATTATTCAGATAATAAAGAGCATTAGATCCTGCGCGCTAAGAGATGGAAAGTATTCGTAAACTTCCGGCTTTCATGGTCAAGTGCCACGGGGGGGAAGAGCCTTTCAGGGGTCTTTCATGTAGCAAGATATTGCTTGTCCAGTAAGAAAGTCGCGCGACGCATCTCTTTGCGCGGCAAATCGCGCAAAGTTGTTGACGAATTATGAATATGAATAGGGACGGCGCGGCGCGTTAAACTCACCGTGGGGAAAATTGTCCGAGTAACGTCTCGAGAACGGCAGGAAGGAGCGAAGTAATAGCGAAGTATGTCGTGTCTCGACCCCACCATCATCGTGGTAATCGTCGATCTACGAGGAGGCGGCCGCCGCGCCGTCAGGATCCAGCTGACACTCGACAGGAAGTTGCCACTCGAAAATACCATGGCATACATCGATGGGCCTACAAACGTTTACACTACGGTGGTAGATGGATAGACAGATAGCTCGTTACTCGGCTCTGTCATTTCACTCGCTCGTACACGTTTGCACACGACGGAACGAACGAACGAATCGTATAGGACCGTGGGATCTCCTCGTCGTTCTGTAGCCTCAAAATTCCTAATTCCCCCTTTTAAACTCGGGGGAGGCGAGTAATCGCCCTTTTAAGATCCTTATAATGTTAATTAATGTCAGGTGCACATCGGTATATGGTTCTCTCCATGTCTTTACCATCAAACTCGTAATTTCAGCGAGAGGCAAAATGTGTAAAATGTACGATAATAAAGCAATAATTCAATAATGTGAATCTTTGAAATTCAAAAAATAACGATAATAATAAATAATATTATAATAAAATATAACTTGACGATTAATTTCTGGACGGAAGGATACGAGAGTATTAGGTATTACGAGGGTTCGATATCCGGGGAGGGATATCGTTAATTCGTTGCCCTTGACTTGCAATATTCGTTAGGTGTCGATATACTGATTATACGTTTAGGCAGCAAACGTACTCGCGTACAAATCTCTCGCCTCTAATCAAATGGTGAAAAGAATTTTTTCCTGACGCGGGAGAGGTAATCATACGCCGAAGCTTTATTCCGATCGGGCGAATAGCAAAATCGTGACAGGGGAGGCGTGAGAGGCTGACCGACCTTACGATTACAGAGACGTGTTTAGAGCGCGCCGTGGCCTTAAGGTATCGACATCGTGTTCTCGGCCTCGCATTTAGCGCTAAATGCGACTCTGTGTCGGATTCTCTCAACTTTAACTCGCCCGACACAGAGATTGGATTAAAGCGAATATGCAAGCACGGAATGCAAGCACGCTATCGCCATTGTTTGCTGAATAGCTTTGTGAGTGAAAGATTTGCGTCGGTGCTCGTTACAACTCGAGATTGAGACAGACGATTCAGGAGGGAAAAAAATCAAATCGAAAGTAATCGATAAGCGGTCATGGAAATGTCAACCAAACAGGGTAGGCCAAGGGGGGTCAGCTGGAATCCCGTTGTCAGGCCTGTAGCAAGACACGTTGCACCCTCGTATCCTTAACGTTGTTCCAACCACGATTTGAATCGCGCAAAGCAGTTTCGTCGCGTAGAAATACGCACTTTGCGCTCGGGAAATGAACTAAATATCAAAGTGTGCATGAGAGAGATTCTCAGAATTTAATAAATTATTTAAGTAACAGTTAAACTATATTAATTTTATTCCGTCCGGCACAACTATGCGATCAACGAATATTTCTTTATATCAAAATTTTATTCTTGTAGGGAAAAAATTATCGTTACGATTCTAGTTTCAGTGTGTGTGTATTACGGTTCCTCTCTAAAATCAATTTCGCATTGTCTCCTGATAATTGAGATTCAAAAGCGAAGGGATCGTTCGAAGTGACATTTCTTGCGGGTTCGTGCATTTGCGAGCAGCCATGACACAATCGCGATTCTCGACGTTTCGGATCGCTGTTCGCTGGTCGTCGTAAAATGCGGCTGTATACTCTCCGATCCGCGCCGCGCTAACGCGCAGACGGAGTTTCGCGGGTCTTAACAACGTCCATCAGCAGCCAAGTCGATACGATAGGTATAATGAATGAAGCACGGCGTTTAGCCTCGCACGAACAAAGACGCTGAATCGCAATCGTCACGATCGGCTCGACACGTAACGTACAAGTATATGTACGGAGCGCACATTCCGCGTTGCCGCACGCTCTATCGTTTGTGCGCTGCATCTGTGTATACGCTCGCCTATTTATAGTATAGACACAAAGTGCAGAAATAACTGGATGTCGATACGGCGCTATTAATTTCCCGGCACCGTATACACGTTCCGGCACGTCCTGGAGGATCCTCGTCGTTACGCGAACCCGAGCTCCTTATCTCCTTGATACATTGACTTGGCCCGCATTAGCATTCGCGGCTTGCATTTTAACCAACTATGTGCATGCAATAAACGTCTGGAACAGGTATAACGTGTACGTCGCGCGTGGTTTTTCCGCTATTAGATATCGCGTTATCGCAAACGCCGTGGATCCCATTTACCTGACAGGAATATCTTCTGATTGAAACGTGTGATAATAACGTAGATATTAATTTGCAGCTAATATATCCTATACAATCAAGCACGTCTAATTAATATAATAAATAGCTCGTAGCCTCAAGTCAATTATTACTCGTCATACTCGGCAAATGAAGTGGTCGATGCGCACGAGCTTGGTGATTGTGTCGAGATAAATCGCGAAATGGGAATTATGCGTGGAAAACGCGTCGCTTATCGGGCCACGCGTCTCCAATGGGGTACCACGACTTAATCGATCGCCCTGGAATGCCGCTACTGTCGCACACCGAAGGAGGCCGATTTATTACCCCGCGAGAACGCACCGCGCACTGTATGGATTTCAGTTAGGGCGTGGAGGAGACGAGAGGGAAGGTCTGGCATTCCAGACGCGCGCGCGCGCGCGAGCGAGCGTCGACGTCCCTTTCGCTTCGCCCGTCGACGTTGAGGATGTTGGGCTCTTCGGCGTGCGACTCGCGTACCAATCGGGTCATTTCTATGTGGAGTGCAATGTGCCATTTTCCTTTTTTTTCGATCAGTCATCTCGATCGGATCTTCTTAGGTCGAGTTGCGGGGAAAGCTTTCGTAATTGGAATGGTTGTGTAAGTCAGAAATATATACGATAATAAAAAATGAATAAATTTAGCGAGCTCTTCGAATGAATTAAGCTTAGAAATGCGAAATATCGATCTAACTTCTATTCACATGCTTCTTTCAATCTTATGGATCTCAGCACGTTTTTGCAAAATGCCGCGTAGATTAAATCCTTGTTAATGAGCCGTCGTGCGCTGCACGCATCTCGGCGCGCATTGAACGTCAACACGTGCGCGTTCTGCAGGAAAGTCAGCGGCACGCTAACTGGAAAATTATGCAAAAACCACCGTAATATTTACGGAGCCACTCGTCGTCGCTTCGCCAAGATGTGGGAAAATAAAGAGGTCGGAGACATAAGTCGGGGCGACTCTCGGTCATTCGCGAAGTGGACGACAGACCAATTATGCGGCGGCGCGAAATCGGCATTACCGCACGTGCATATAAAACGCGTGTATTATGCGCGATGGTGTGCCCGGTCCCCCGATCAGCAAATAGTGGAATGTTAGCCAAGCTCGTTTGCCACACGAAGATATCCGCGTATTAACCGGAAAGCTCGTCGGCGCGGCATCGCCGTCGCCGCACACACAGGTGGCCGTTTAATATAAAAACACTTTATAATCTTCGCGCGCCTTGATCTACCGCGATTAACTGCATTCGGCGCAGTTAATCAGCGACCGTCATTAACCCCAATTACGAAACGCCGCAAATTAATATTCAGTCAGCCGATTTATTACACGATTCGTCGACTCGTTTCGATTTAATGTCAGACTTGGCACGCAGAATTATTGTTTATATTTTATACTTACTTATATATAAGTAAATTTACTTAATATTTTACATTACGCAAGTGTACAATATAGCAATTATTATATATCTCTGTTACTGCTATATTTTTCACAGCTGTGTAGACATTGTAGACCAGATAGCGAAGCGAATAAAGACGAAAAATTATAAAACGGCCGTGTTTCGATCTGTAATGCGATTTTTCGATGTCTACGTAGACTTTCCCACGCGAATAAAGTCACGTAACGTGGTCTTTATCGCGCGAATAAATTTCTTTCGTTTTCGCGAAAGGGTTTTTGCACCGACTAGCACGGCGCATCGTAATAACGAGTCGGGTTCCTACGCCGTTGCGCGGATACGCGCGTGCATTAGCATAAGCCCGGTATGCGAGATAGTCGAGGCGTAGGCGTATATACATAGATACGAACACGCGGGGCATAAAAGGGAGCAATAAGATCGGAAAGAAACGGCGGAGGTGGAAAAAAGACCGAGGACACCGACCGAAAAGGCGTAAAAGACGGGCACGAGAGAGAAAGAAAGATCGCGAGGAAGACGTAAGAAAGCGGGAGTGCAAACGGGTGCGCATGGGTTACCCGCGATAAGATATGCGCAAAGCTATTTCTGTAGAACGTACGTTGACGACAGGCGCGGATTACGGGAGATAAGCGGATAAGGAGAGTAACGCGTAAAGGTCGGGCACCTTCTGCGCGATTCCGATCGCTTTATTTACAAGGAGTCGGTTTGCACTCAGCACACCACATCCTTGGGCCGAAACGTTGATATTTGAAACTTTACGATAATTGCAATACAAATACGTACTTGTTTGATTTTTCTAGCCATTAAAACTGATTAGATTATTTCTCGCGCAGAAAATAATTAAAATGAATGCGGCCACGAGGATTATTACCAATACTTGATGCGTTGCAAAACAACTATGAATGGAATCTTCAGGTACTCGAGCTTATCTTAACCAAAATGGAACATTTCGATATGTCCTGTCACGGCAGTTTTCCTATCAGCAAAGGCGCCGTAATGAAAAGCGAAAAAAGATAGAAAGAGACGCTTGAGATTAAATGATCATTTTCGCACGTTGCACTGGCATTGGAATTCAAATGCGCCAGGAACCAGGGTCACGCAGGATTATCTTCTCGCTCGTAAGAACTCGTTTTTGCAAAATATCGACGCTTTCACTTTCACTTTCACAGATTGCTTTATCTTTAATTGAACTCTCGATTATCTCAGTTTAAATCAAACGTATTTAATCCGGTGGTACGGCGAAGGCAATCGTTGCCGTCGGGTTAAATCGACCCTCGGGCGATGCGGGAGTTAATTCGATGGTATACGTACCGAGGCAGGTGATCGAGTGGTCCGCGGGTGGTCGTAGAACGTTTCGCGCCCATGCCGCCCTCAAAACCTCGAGGGCGCAGGGCGGTCCGCTAACCATCAGCACACCCGGCGACACGTGGCCCTTGTACCTTAGCTGCCGGGTCGCATCCACCAGAGCCGCGTTCCACCAGCATTTGGAATTCGCTTCCAAGAAACTCTGCAACATACAACGAAATAACCTTTTACCCGTATTTCGTAATGGAAATTTCTATTTGACAAAATTATATCAAATTATATTAAAAGTTACACAGTAAAAGTAATTAGTATTCAATTTTTTTGAATTTTTTTCGTTCTTAAATATCAACCATTTATTTGATAATATTGTTCTATAATTTGTTTTTAAATATTTTTTATAAACTCCCCATGTTCGCGAACGAATATGGTTTTACGACAGAAAGATAATCTTCGCGAAATCATGCGACTGTATAATAATAAAATATCGTCCGCACGTTCGTCGTATTTTGCGTTACCAATAAAAAAAGGTTGTTACGCGTCGCGCGATAAAAGCCGGCGAGTGACCCCCTAAAATATTGCTCGGTGGCTAAGTGTTTATCTCTCCGTGGAGCCGTATGGCGTTTCACCCTCGTCGTAACTCGGGGACGAAACACGATTCTACCCCTATGGATGTTTCCTAGAACCCCCGCGTAGTTCCGCGTCGCAGAATGAGCCGTGATAGGGTCGAGAGCCCCGGACAATGCTCATAAACGAACGGCCCCACAGGATTTTTCTCCAGCCCTGTCTTCTCTTCCCTTCTCGTCCGGCTAAACCATGAAATTAGTGCGGAGTGCTGGAATCGATCGGCGCGAACTCAGGGTGATTTATAACAGCTCTCGTTCGAACAATCGATGCGATCAGTTTCCACAATTGTGAAAAGTGTGCGCTTTCCCATTGTGCTCGTATGAGCAACGGCTACATACACGAAAGGAGACTAATTTGCCGTATCGTGAAAATTTATTACGTCAACTATGTATAAATTGATCGGTAAAATAATTATCTTCGATATATTTAGAGTTATATATCTTGTTATGATACACAGTAAATATCTCAGACTAAATCGTGTAATTTGCTGAATTGCCGGTGTAGATGAAACAATGTAAGATAATGCTGGGGTACACGCGGACGCGGTCGTTAAAATTTCACAGTGGCGTCAATTCAAGCCACTTTGCGTCTCGCTCGAACGGAAAGACAACGGACGAGGCAGCGAGTCCAATTTAATCCCGTGTAATAAAGAATACAATGCGCGCCGCGTGGATAAGACGATTTTGCATCTAACGGCAACGTAAGAGCAACGTAGGATCTCCGGACTTTCACCATCTGGAAGTCGCCGTATAGCGGAGCCGTACAGCGACGGTTACCCTACTACCAAATGACGGAACCTCCGTGTAGCCGCTGCAAATTACACATCCGTGATCGATCTGATCCGCCGCGAGAACGACCGGCCTCGTTTTGTGTCTGTGCAACGGAGCACGGCGCAAACATCCACCCTTGCCAAGGCTGCGTTTCGTATTCCGTCGCAGATGTACGTTCATCGTTCGCGGATCTCGTCGTATCTCCCGCGTATATACATAGGTCGAGAGAGACTTTCCACGGAATAACTCCACGAAACTTTTACGATCGCGGCAACCGCGCCGTCGGTTTACGTGACATCTTTTAACTCGGAGATATTTCGTAACGAGCGTACCGTGATTTTTATATTTAATCGCAAGTATTCCCGTCGCGAGGCGCGACACGCCTCTGAATCACTGCCGTCCGCGTAATGACGTTACTTAACGTCACGAAACGAAGCGCGCGCTTTCGATCGCAATCGGATTCTTTTATCCTGGAGGTATTATTACAATCTCTTGTGGCGCGGAGGAGCGGCAGCGTCAACTTTCGTAATCGCGGCGCGGCGGCGGCGCGATTGCGACATCGCGGCGCGAATTTTCGACACTCCGGCGAGGATGATATTGTAATAAAGGTGCAACGCTCTCGCGCGTGCATGTGGGCCGGTTTATTAAATCGCCTGCGACGCGCAGACGGCGATTTTCAGCAGGTGAAACTTTTCGGTTACGTCAAAGCCGTGCTTCCTCGAGCTCTCGGCGCACGGCAGCTCCCCCACGTGGGGAGCTGCCTCTTGGTGTGTCGGATCAACCGAGCGGACACGATCGATTTCACGAGATCGTGCCTTCCACCGATCTCTTTCTCCCGACGCGATCGGGACACCTTCCTACAATCGAATTACTCTTAACGCTTCGTTTTTTCCGCCCGGTTGAACACGCTAAACGGAGAAAAGCGCCACTTTCGCAATTTTAAGGAAATTTCGTCTGTCTCTTAACCGTCCCTTTCGTAATCTTGGCTAGGCTTTACGAAAACATCCTGGAACGTTTAATCACGCTCTAACTGCGCCGACAATCGAATCTACCCTATCTGTGCTACAATACATGAGTAAAATTTATAATTTTTATGATCGCCCATATATCGTGTAGATCTATTCGTGCCCTTACTTGTAGCAGTCTAAGTCCGAAATGTCGGCAAGAGAGTTGCGTAGATACGTAAAAATATCGCGTTACATCGCGGAATGTGTCGGGGTGGGCAACAGGATATGCTGATAAAGTAGACACTCTTGTTGTCCATGGGAGGATCTAACCGTGAGACGCGAGAGTGCGACAGTTCTGAGTTAACCATAATTAACGCTGAACCAGCTACCATGTCTCCTGTATCCAGCCCAGCTGCACGCCAACTAACTGTGCGAAAAAGAGGGCTTTGATACGGGGGATCCGCTAAACGCAAATTGGCGTTACCGTATTGCGACGAACGTTACGTTCCGCAAGATAACACAATCCCCGTCTCCAAGAATAACGCTTTACAGATTCTCACTTAATCTGCAGAAAACGAGCGTCGCAAATAAACGTTTATCAGGTCGAAAGTTATATAAAATAGCCCTCAAATATAAACGATTCCGTATTGAATGAATCAAATGCCATCCCTTGAAGTCCCCAAGATTATCTTGTATTTATTCTCGAGACCTTGTATACATTCTGCCCCCTAACTGCCCAGAAGATTATAAGCTGCTGATATCGAGGGGAATAGTAGAGCGAAATGTACGAACGACCGGGAACGCCGAGGGTGGAACATTTGGGAAACATAGGATAACGATGAAGAAGAGATAACGTGGAATTGGAAATCAGATTGGAAATCGCGATTTCTTCGACCGTACATTTCTTTATAACACTCGAAAAAATAGAAAGAGTTCGGTACGGCAACAAGTTATTTTTAACTGCACTATTCGACGCCATATTTGACCCTGAGATTAAAACAAAATAAGCGTTCGCGGTTTGCGAAGGAGAAATAAAAGTAAATCACGGGGAAATGCAAAAGTGTTAGAACGAGCCTATTGTTGTTCGGCGGCGCGGTGCTTGGCGCACGTAACATACGTATTGCGATTTCCATACCGGCAATGAACTTGCGGCAATACGGTCTATAGGGTGTTGTACGGTCGTTGGCTGCCCGTTAATTATTATGCAATATACTCGCCGTGCACTCTCCCACCGCGCGTATATGGTTATCCTTTTAAAGCTCTAACCTGAGACGCCGCGCACGAACGTGAGCGGTTAACGGAGTCGAACGAAATATACCAGAAACTTAATGCCAGCGCCATTCGCACTGCGGTATTATTGCGCTCTGCGTCGGGCTTATCGATCTATCAATATCCTACTAGCGTCGCGAGTACATTAATCCACTAGTATATGTTTGACAACCAAAACTGCTATATATGTATATGTAGTATCTTATCCGTATTGTGAAGCAATTGGTATGTGTGGCAGAAAAGATGATCGAGATGAGCTCTAATTTTATTTTACAAGACGCCACATTTTGTTGCCGAAGAAAAATTATAAGAGACATTTTAGCCTCTAAAAGTCCTTTTGTCATTGCGAAATTGATCTATTTATCAGCCATTACCGGATGACAGGCGTCAAGATGTTCGCCCGCGCCCGTCGTTTCGAATTTTAATCAGCAACCCCCTATAGTCCCGCCTGGGTACGCGGACTGCAAGCATAAATCACGATAACATAATTTATATGCTAATATCGCGAGTGCAGCGTGCGCTCGAATAATACGTTGGGCGAGAGACGCGGGGATCTCTTTTTCTCCCTCTTTTCTCTCTAACTGGGTATAGTTACATCCAGATATGGACACCATCACATACTCTTATTCATCATGTCAATAGAGAGTCAATAAAGACTCGTCACACAGAAAAAAAACCGACTAACCCTCAAAATATTTTTCCTGATCAAATATAAGCTGCGTCTTATGAAGCATTATAGAAAAGAAAAACTTATTAAGATATTAGCTTGGCTATATCTTCTCATGTTGCAATAATAATATAATTGCAATTGTTATTATTATTTGAATAGATATAAATATTATAGTGGGATTAATTTATTCTATGTTTCATTATTCTCGGTTCACACAAAAAGCTAATAAGCAAGAATAAATTATCCAAGATTAATAACGTCCACGATGATTTAACGTTAAATAACGAATAACATTAATATTTATATATCGTAAGGCAGAAAATAAAGCTCCGACATTCCATGTCATCGTTAATCTATGACTCGTGAAAGAAAGCGCGACAAGAAGAAGGGGTACCGACGGCACCCCCTCTTTCCCGTGTATTTTTTTGCAATTAAATCGGCAAACAAATAGACGATCGTGCGCGAATTGCTTCGAGGCGAATGGGCATCCCGCGGATAAACGAGTTCTCGAGGCGCGGGAGATAAAAGTCGAGCTGGCTCGTGATATACGCTGCGTGGTGCTGATTTACGAAGTCGGCAATGGACGAGGACGACGACAACGGCGACGACCGATTCCGCTTTCAACGGCGCGCCGGCCAGGAAAAACGTCGATGAACGGGAGAGCCCGAGAGTGAGGTGGCTGAACCTTGGCCGAACCCTCGGACCAACACCAAGTCCGACCCGCTCGAACGACACGCGCTTGGCTTGACTTTATTGTTTTAAGTGCCGCACACTAGTTACGTTCTGGGTTCGGTTCCAAGTCGCCCAAATATTACGCTCCGACGATATTCGCGATTGATCGCAACCGAATACAGAGCCCCATTTAGGTTTTCCTTTTCAATTTAAATCTGAGAAGAGACGATTCACGAGACAGTAATTAAACGGCATTTTTTAAGTACAACGCTTTCATTAAAATATGGGTTACTATATATTCAAGCCAAAAGTTACATCGCAATCAAAAGATACATAAGTTTATCACACACGAGAGTTCTTATGTCCTGACAGTGATCGATCGTGGATGTTTCTGTGATGAAACGTCGATTCCACAAACATGTTGTAAACAAGCGAATGTAACAAACTGATGGACACATACTGCGGTTATAGCCGTGGCCGAGTAACTCGTAACTCGTAAACTATCGTGCTTTTTCTCGTCTCGGCGTGGCGACGTGCTCGTGGCGGAAATCGTCACGCGGATGGAAAGTGTCCGCCGGATCGTTGACTGCGTCGACCATCCCCGAGGCGATGCGCGATCGGTGTATCGTAATAACAGTGATTTAAAAACGTCACAACGAGCGGCGACGGCCGGCAATGCACTCGCGAGAGCCGTCGAGGAAGCGTAAAGTACCTTTTCTCGAATGCAGACTGTGCACCTGAAAGGCCTCGATAAATCTTGTAAACAACTTTGCGGATCAAAAGCCGTATCGAACAATGCCCTATTATTTAGTAACCTGATATTACTATGGTAATAGAACCGTATTGTCGTTTGTTCGTCATTGTCGCTTTTCTACCGTAAGAAAAGTTGAATTTAAAACCTTTAATCTCATCGAAAAAGACAATCCGATCACCCTGTCACAAAATTTCATTAATTTATATAGATATACTAATTACATATATATTTAATATTATTTATACATATATTTATCGTGTTATTAATAAATTGATATAATTGATATAATATGTATAATTATATGTAGTATTATTTTATTTTTATATATTTTGTTTTGTATTTTCCATCGTTAGTATTAATTACCCGATGGGAAGCCGCGATACAGAATTTCATTTAACGTCATCTTCTTTGGATAAAATTAATCGATAGAATACAATGTTCTGAATAACGACCGTATCGCGATATCGATGCTGCACACGGCGATGCTTTTGACGACCGCTCCGTTGAAAAGCGATTGTATCTTCGTCGATCGATTATTATCCGCAGACATCGATGAAACGGCCAGTACATAGCGCGAAACCACGCGGAACCGCAATACCGATAGAACATACATAGAACGGTTTCTGCAGTAACGTCTAATTGCCTTAACAATTACAGAACGTCGATCTAATTCACTCTCGCGACCTCGAGATTATATCTTCTCTCGTATGAACAACGCTGAACGCGATTTCCTGCTTTTATATACGAGGTATTCCAACTTCCACACACGTTATTTCACATTCGATTTATTTCACAGTTATAATAGATTTTTCCTTAACGAAGATATTAAAGGCCTTTTAATTTTCAATTAGCTGAAAGAAAATTTTCAACGTTTTAAATTTACTACGGAGCATTAAAAATTTCGATTTTTTGAATGCTTCAAGAGCAGATATAGTCTCTAAGAGTCCGAAAAAGTGCTATTCTTGCATGTTCAACGGTTCAGCACCCTCACTTTGTCACCGTTATCGACGTTCCTCATTATTAACTCTGGAAGCGAGAGCCTCGCTCGTTGACTTTTCCGCAAGGGTGCTTCTCCGCCGAGTATATACGTACTCGTTGAAAAGTGAGAGCACTTCGCTATTGCGAACAGTCACGTTCGCAGCTTTATTTCGTCACCAATAACCTTTGCCCGCCCAATTTTTGTGACTATGCCTAAAAATATGTGAAGAAATGTATTAATTTTTCCGACCGGATTATATCTCTATCTATTAAACAATTTGTAACACACGCAATTATTACTTACACATTTATTATTTATTATTCACTTCAACTTATTATTTTACTTCATTACTTAGGTATCTATTAATTACTAATTTTTTAATTTTTATCTCCCGTGATGAGTAATTCATAACATCGCTTATTACCGATGTTATTACGCGCTTCCCTCACGTGATCGGCCATATCGGCACGAGCTTTAATACGATTTTCCTGACCAGACAGTAGACCGCTGTTGAATATTCAGTGGTTACGTGTTACGCATTGGTGGCGATAAATTCGAGACGAGCTGCATTACGACGCGCACGGCGCCGCCGCCGCTGCCGCCGTCGCCCGGCGGCGCGTCTCTCGTTTCGCCGCCGTTTATTTCATCCGTGGAAGGAATTCTGGACGTAAAACGCGAAATTTATTATCGAAGAGGGCCGGACGACGTCGGCGCAACACGCCGGCCGCGAGAACGAGCTTCCGCCGTTTATCCTGCCGCTCCTCGATTATGCCGACTTTTGCGAAATTGCTCGTAATTCACATTGTCTCATTGTGGCGTAACGGTGTGGGCAATCAACGTTCGCTTTACCGTAAAGGACCCGCGCGCGCCGCGGGTCGACGAGAAGATTGAACAAAGCGGAGGGCATGGAGAGTCGGAGCGGTGCCTCTCATCGCAACGGCGCTCCAACATTCTCGCTTCCGTTGAACTTTTCCGGCGCCGACGAGCAAAAAGACCCATGAACAGAAAAGACGGGCAATGCTGTTTGTCGAGAGACTAAAGGCATCACGTATTATCAAAAACTCGCCGCGGGTACGTGACGCGAC
>NW_020216048.1:73211-93202 GCF_003070985.1 Temnothorax curvispinosus | reverse complement strand
GTCACCAATAACCTTTGCCCAATTTTTGTGACTATGCCTAAAAATATGTGAAGAAATGTATTAATTTTTCCGACCGGATTATATCTCTATCTATTAAACAATTTGTAACACACGCAATTATTACTTACACATTTATTATTTATTATTCACTTCAACTTCTTATTTTACTTCATTACTTATCTATTAATTACTAATTTTTTTATTTTTATCTCCCGTGATGAGTAATTCATAACATCGCTTATTACCGATGTTATTACGCGCTTCCCTCACGTGATCGGCCATATCGGCACGAGCTTTAATACGATTTTCCTGACCAGACAGTAGACCGCTGTTGAATATTCAGTGGTTACGTGTTACGCATTGGTGGCGATAAATTCGAGACGAGCTGCATTACGACGCGCACGGCGCCGCCGCCGCTGCCGCCGTCGCCCGGCGGCGCGTCTCTCGTTTCGCCGCCGTTTATTTCATCCGTGGAAGGAATTCTGGACGTAAAACGCGAAATTTATTATCGAAGAGGGCCGGACGACGTCGGCGCAACACGCCGGCCGCGAGAACGAGCTTCCGCCGTTTATCCTGCCGCTCCTCGATTATGCCGACTTTTGCGAAATTGCTCGTAATTCACATTGTCTCATTGTGGCGTAACGGTGCGGGCAATCAACGTTCGCTTTACCGTAAAGGACCCGCGCGCGCCGCGGGTCGACGAGAAGAAGGAACAAAGCGGAGAGCATGGAGAGTCGGAGAGGTGCCTCTCATCGCAACGGCGCTCCAACATTCTCGCTTCCGTTGAACTTTTCCGGCGCCGACGAGCAAAAAGACCCATGAACAGAAAAGACGGGCAATGCTGTTTGTCGAGAGACTAAAGGCATCACGTATTATCAAAAACTCGCCGCGGGTACGTGACGCGACAAAAAGATACCAATGACGTTTACGCAACCGAAAATCAACGGAAACGAAGATAACGCGAAGATAACTCACCTGAAATAGATTGTAGCCCTTGTCGTACATCCACATCTCGTCGGCTGGATGTTCCTTTGGACTTTCCCGTTGGCCGGCGTTTGCGACGTGAGGAGGCGAACCTCGGATCAATTGAATCGCCAGGGACCTCTGCAGGAGCAAGAGGCATCGGGAGGGCCCGGGACCTCCAGGGCCCGTTCCGTCTCCTAAGATCGAGGACATTGCGAGGGTCCACCACCTAACGATGTTGATGATAGGGCGGTGGCATTACGAAATCTGTAACAAGAAAAATATATATTCAGCATTTTGATCTGGAGTAGACCGTCAGGATTAATCGATCGATACATTAGATCAAAATTGATCTGCTTAAATAATATATATTATAATAAATAATATATTCCTAATTAATTCTGTCTCAGAACAGAACTGATGAATACGAACGTAATGAAGGAGGTGAGAAACTGATTATTAGATTAATCAAAAAGTATAAAAAGTTAAAACGAGAGGCGTCTGCAGTTCCATTCGTTCCATAGAACAGAGTTACATAAAAAAAAGGCGCCCGGACGATTTTATACCGTAGTTACATAACCGAAAACTGTATAGACACGGTTGATAGCGCGGAGGACTGCGAATGACCTGCAATTTTACGCAACGGAGACCTCCGTCTCTCATCTGCCGTGCTGTCTTACGTCCAATTATTCTTATCGTCGTACCATGGAGAGAGATAAAGCGGCGGCGAGTTCATCGCACTATTATACGAGTTCACGAAAGTTACAGACGACGTGAGAGACTCTCTGCGCGAAACCTCCTTTACACACGCGTGTGTCCGTGACGCATACAGCTGCTTTTTATTGAGCGTGCGTTGCAGGCGAACCCCGCTCGCAGGATACACGCGGAAAATCTAGGATCAGTGGTTCTCGACCCATCGTAGATTTACGCTCGATCCAAATTTGGCCAAACGCGAATTACGTGTCTAATCAAAAATTCACTATATAGTATGGGCTTTCATTCAATGCAAAAAATTATTTTCTTTTATAATTAATTACATCTTGTATCATTAATACATGGCATTGTGTACATTGTTGTATTATTGACTCATATTTTATTTCAGAAAAAGATAAAATGCAGGCTATATTTTTCTAAAAACTCATATTAGGTAATACGTAAGGACAGTTGAGAAATCCTGTTAACGTCATCGTCTTTCATCTTCTAAAGGCCAGAAGGCAACGTCACGTATTTCTATATTGTATCAACACTTCCCACCTCGGGGTATCTAATTGATTTAGCCTAGCCGCCCATAGCTGAAGGGTGGAACACCCTTACTCATGAAAATCCACCATCGCTCGTGAGAGGCGAAACGTCGGGTAATAAGAAAAAGGGATGGTCGCCCTGCGCTGCGCATTGTCGCAGCTCTTTCTCTGGAGCCGAGCCAGAGACGCAAGATAGCTTCATCGATTCGGCGGTCCGTGTACGTGAATTCGATCTGACCTTAATTGCCAGACAGCTCCGAGCGGCCAAATGTGCCGCAGTACATCCGGATATGGAAGCAGTAGAGATTGTGGCAGATGAGCCTTGCTTTACGAGTCAAGTTATTTAAAGTGTTGAAAAACAACGAGCAAATCAATTTTCTAAAACTATACATATTCTTCTTTTTTTAGAAAAAATAATAAAAAATGTGTATAGAATTATATCACGTTGATGAGATTAAATTGAAATTAGATTTAATTAAATTATACAATGCGGAAAGATGCAGCAGGCATCTCGAGGTTTAGTTTACTGATATTGTCTTACGTCCCATTTATCTGTTTTCCGATAGCGATGAACATCGAATCGTTTTATTGGAAAGTCCCGCATGGTTAATGGTAGCTAAAGTTCACCTCCTGACATCGATAGATGTCTGATAACGTAGATAAGATACTTTATGATGCGTGACGAGCGTACGGGACACGCCGGTGTACCGCAACTATCGCATTATTTTTTAATCGGAAGATAATTGGGTAGTTAGTGGTACACGGTCTTCTGTATGCTGGTAATAGACGACATTGAATAATCCCCTGTGAAATGGCGACCTCTCTCACGCGATCGCGACGCACTGATGATATCCCGCGGGGATATATATCGAGAAAAGAAAAAAAAAAGATTCGCTCAGATAGGAAGGAGAATAAGATTTAATAGCGTCTAATCTTTCTCGCGTTGTTGTTCGTTCGCGCTGTCTGTCGTGCCATCCGCTCTTTGAGCGCGCGGTTGTCTGGCGCACTTTTATCCATCGTATCTCGGAGTATCTCATTCTCACCGATACAATGGGGCAATTTTCGCAACGTACGTTGGCAAATAGTTTATCCTATCTGCCTATCTGGAGAAGGTAGACGATCAGTTCCGATGCAAAAGAAATTTTTCCAAAACGAAACGGAATTCGAGAGAGGGAGAGAGAGAGAGAGAGGGAAGAAGGAATCCTTCTCGCGAGCCATCAGACCTCCTTCGTGCCGCGAATCGAAGCACACGATTTCACCTTGTACCAGTTCGTCGGGCGGAAGGTGTTCGACCGTGCCGTATCGCGGAAAAAGGACTTCCTGCCGTATGACTCATTCGCCGCGCGCGTCGTCGGATCGCGACGGGCTCTCATTAATGTCTCGCCAATTGTGACTGCACCACGACGCACCCGCGCCCGCATCCGCATCGCGCCACGTCGTCGCGCCGTGCCGATGCACGCCGTTGCATCCCTGAACCTGAACCGCGGATCGCCAATCGGATCGCGTGGGACCGACGCACGCGGCACTGACGACATTAATTAGCGCTCGCTCGTTTAATTTTCCTGTCCGCGCTTTTCCCGCCGGAGCTTCTACCGCTGGAAAGCAGAATGTCTCTCTTTGATTCCTCATAGCGCGCGAGTCACGAGCGACCTGGATTCCCCCGATCTCGTCTATTATAATCGTAATTATAGTAATCACGGCCGTCGATCGGTCCGCCGCGCCGACCGACAAGAACGGGCAAGGCGGCGACGACGTCTCGTCGGAAATAGGAAGAATGCGATCCGCGTTAACGCGGCTATTCTCCTCGCGGTCGATCCCCCATTCGATCGCTCGTAAAGACAAGGTAATTTCCCGCGAGATTAACACGTTTACGGAGAGAAACATACAAATCGCCATGCGAAACGACGGATACCGTAACTTAATTACGCGCCCCGTAACTCCATAAGTTACAAGTAGGATTACACGTTCGGTTAAATCGAACGATAACTGCGCATCAAATACGTTAAAAGTGTTGTTGAAGATAATGCATTCCGAGCTCGCCTCGTTTTATCGTCACTTTTCCTAGCCTGGAATGCTATATTCATAGCCCTCTCTAAATAGACATCGCCTTATATATATATTTTTTTAAAGCGCCTTACATATACACCGAAACGAGTTCCGCGCCGCTTTATTATCCTGCGCCTACTGAAATAGCCGCGTCATTAATTTCCTGCTAGACAACTTGTCCGACAATTTGTCGAAGCGCAAAATCTCTTCGATAAATCTCACCGCGCCGTCTTTCTCCAAAATTTTTTTACACTCCTTTTTTCCCCTTCGTACGATACTTGTCGATGAATAACGCACCAGGCCGTAGGGGGTTGTTAAGAAAACAAACTTTCATATCCAATGAGCAAATTCATTCTTCGCGTGACACCGTATGCGCGCGCTCGTTCTGCGTATCCTTTGATGTATCGTCGACCTTCTCGGCGGCGAAGACCAGCCGCCGGAGTCCGGAGCCGCGGAGTCGAGTGTCTAGAAAGTACTTCTCGCGCGCGGAGACCATTCTCGTAAAACGTGTAACGGGAACGATCAAATAACGTCTCGGCCTAATGGAAGTCCAAATAAAGACAAATCTACGTCCACGCCGTCGTTGATCTCGCCGGAGATGGCCATTGAGATCTTAAACGAGAAACGAGCCGGTTATCAATGACTACATCGGCTATCGCTGGTAGTCCCAAAGTATGATGAATTCTTACGTCAGTCTGTCGATGAGAACATAAATAGAAAGCTCCGACCGGCTGTCACCTCCGCTTGACGTTGTGGAAACCACGTAGAGTATAGACCATTAATGTCTAGGAGTTTCTTTTTAATTACGACAAAGAGTATCAATATTAATATTTCCAAGTACGGGAGCAATTATTGTGGGAGAAAACGGGAGTGAATTATCTTGAATACGAATGAATTACCTAGCGAAAGAGGAGATTCATCATCGCTATACCGACGTGCCTTTCGGTGATTCGGAGAAAAAAAAGTTGCGTGACTCTCGCCTTGCGCGACCGACATAGCTCGACGTAATAGGATATATCAAGAAACTCAAGACGCGAAATTACCACACCACGCCAAGTTTCCATTTAAGAATCACATAATTGTATCCTCCGAACTCCGGGCTTAATTAGCGTTACGCTGGGAGTTCTATCGGCAGACCTGTCGCATTAGCGCATTATATGCACTGGATTATTGCATACCGAGCGACCATTGGTATACGCACATCCGTACGAACGCGTGCATCTGTTTTGTAACACGATTTGAGCCGATCGTGATACACGAGACATAAAGTAGGCGAGATAAATAATAATAAGGCGCGTTAATAGCAATAACTTATTTAAGTGTAATACGACATGTCGAATAACAGTTTCAAACTATAAAACAGAAATATTATTACACGGAAAGAACGGTTTTGCTGAAGTATTTAAAAATTTAACTAGATACAGATTTGAAAATAATTATGTTGCACGATCAAAATAATTATAGTAGGTCGCTGAAGTATGATGATAACGCTGTAAAAAATTTTGACATTTCAGCGATCAGTTTGAATGTTCTACATAATTATTTTGATGGTTTAAAAAAATTATTTTCAGATCTGTATCTAATTAAATTTTTAGATACAGCAAAACCGTCCTTTCTATGTAACAATAATAATTTCAGCGTAAGTATTCAAATTAGACACGTAATATATTGTTAATTTGATCCTTACAAATCAAACTATAGAGAAAGAGAGGGAAACAGATGTTCCAGCTTCCTCGTGGCATACACATATTATATGATACCTACTGAGGAGGTCAAGCGTTGAGAGTGTATTCCAAGATACCCAGCGGCGTATCCCGGAAACCCGGTTCTCACGCCTCCACCTCCGGGACGTCGCGCGGCGACGTGGAAAAAGCGGAGTGGAGAACGCACGCGCTATATACGCGTCGTGAAAAATCGCGAGTGATATCCAGGCGAATATACCCGCGGTCTTTGCTTACGTCCGCGCGCGCCAAGATAGGCTCTCACGTGTGCTTCGGTGGTATTGACAGGGGGTCAGCGAGGGCTACCACGGTATCCCAAGGTTCCTCTCTCGTAAATGACAAGCAACGGTAAAGCGCGAGTACATGGGTGATGTCGCGGACGGCGCGGCGTGGCTTAAAGGATGTCAATTGCAAGCGCGTGGATAATGCACCGCACGTGAGCATTATTGAAGTAACGACGAGCAGGGGAGAAAGGCCTCGTCGACGAGCGAGTGTCGACCAAGCCAGTTTCGATCGACTCCGGAGAACATTGATATCGTCGCGGCGAAGTCAAACGATTCTCAACGGCTCGCGGGCTACCGCGTCTCGCGAAAATCGTTTCTCCCAGGGAAGCACGCAGTCCGGAACAAGGAGCACGTGGGATAGCGATTTCTGATATCCGAGTCGCTGGAATCGTCGGTATTATCCCAGATCGCCGGCACGTGCGCTACTAGAAAGTTTTAAAGCATATCTATTATGTTCCATACGTTCCCTCCGATCTTCCGGGAATATACGAGAGAAGATAAACAGGTTTCCGCGAGAGATACTTGATGTTTAATTAATAACAAGTAATTAACAATATTTTTAAGGCAGATGTTTATCTTTTTTTATTTTTATACGAGAAAAGTATTTTCCCGAGATAAAATTGTATGGTGTTCGGTAAGCCGAATAATTACTAACATAATTATATTTAGCTTCCGGGTTCGATTCTACGGGAAATACTCGTATATGTTTTATGCTCTTGAAACTGAAACGCGATAGTTTTGGAATATCCTATCTCCGGAAATGCCAACGCAATTTAGAACATATTTCCAGCTCTAAATAAATTATTCTCTATAACAGAGGCTTTCAAACGGCCTTGCTGGTTAATAAATAACGTTCGTTCGATCGAATGGTAATGATATGCTGCATCTCGCGCGCGATCCTCCGCGAGGCGGGAAATATCAGGTTTCACAACGTGCTAATGAGCAACGCGCGTAAATCAAGAAACGCGAGCAAGAGCTGAGGCAAGGGATACGGCTGCTCGAGTAAAGGATGTCAACCGCACTCGAGTGTGACTGCACCGGTCCGCGACGAAGGTGGTTCAACCTGGCGGGGTAAATTACACCGGACGTAAGGACGGCCGGAGTCCTTGGCGGGGCGATAAATGGCGATGGCGTAATTTTCCGCGGTTAAAGAATCCCCGGGCGAATAAATGGTCGCGCCGACGGGATCGCGATAATAACAACCCGTTAATAGGATTCGCCGCCGTAGAATGCAGCGCGAACGCATCACCATGAAAACGCCGTGAAAATAAAAGTTACTGCTTTCGAACCTGGTGTGCGTGGTGTTCCACTTACGGCAGATATCGAGAAAACGCTATTTTCTCAATACATCGTATGAATAGCTTCTCTTATTCGGGTATAATTATTTTAAAAAGAAGTCAATGCGACGTAGCGGTCTCCGTGATATTAAAATTCTTTAAGCACGTATATATACATTTGTGCGATCTCTCACTCGTCTCGAGTTACAGGATTCGCGTGTATGCACACGCAATTTTACGTACGCGCGAGCACGCGTTATTCGCGCGCGTATAAACACTGTGTAAACGAACCGACACGGCAATACATATAATTCGTATCGTAACGTAATTCAGAACAGCAGTTAACGCTCCGTTGTAATAGATAAGACGGTGGTTAATTCGTTGAATAGCCTGTACCGTAATTGCGAAACATCGATCCGCGAAACTTTCACGCGAACGGTGGTCTCCAAGTGGTACATACGCGAGTTTCGTGCTTTCCTGTCGTTTTAATGCGTTTGGATCACGCCATTGCACATATATTACATCAAGCGCGAAATTAGGCGCGCCGATGCGTTGCTGAAAAAGTGAGCACCGGTGTGCTAAATGAACATACAGACCCACCGCGAAGATTTTACTTAAATACAGATGTAAAAGACGATACATGTTTGAAAAATAATTAATAACAGTCGATATTTGTTTAATAATAGCTCGATAGTTAATTTGATTCAGTTGCCGTGCGCATGATATATGTATGTCGAAATGAGAGAGTCTGTTAATTAATTTAAACATAGGAGAAAGCGAGTGTTGGAATGAAGCCGTAATTTCGAGCAATAATTTGTCCGAAAGTATCATGTCGCGCAGGCACTTTCCACCAAATCGTCTCGAAGAGGCAGCGGTCATTTCCGATAGATTGATACCCCCAAGACGTAAAATCACGTTGCGAGGCTACCGGAAATTCGACACGGTGAGGAACGCTTGCCATATAAGAACGGTCGAATCGTAACGATCGTTAACCATCGCTACGTTTAATAAGAGATATTCAGCGACGAAGAAAGTGTATGTTTTTGTGAGGACGACTTTTACGGAGATAAATCAATGCGAGAGATCTTTAGAAGAATTACAAGGATCGCGCGCAAGGACGTGTACTCGCGTGTATTATTAATGGCAGAAGCGCACACGTACGTAATTACGCGTTATCGTTCCCAACGCTTCTCTTCCTACTTATAAGGGAAACTAATGACGACCTGGCGGTGCATGGTTAATTGTTGGCACGTGGATCATTATCAGCCATTCGTACGTCGCACGCACACTTATTGTCACGCAGTATATCACGCGCGGAGATTTCTCGGAAATTCATTATTGTGCCCATAAATCAATCCGATTTCGAAAATAAACTATTCGACTAAATTATAATCCAAAGAAATCAAAAGAGGAACTGGAAGAGATGAAAGAGATTGAATTCAAATTAGGTAACTCGGTTGTAAGCTTATGTCGTTACGAGAGGGAAATCGATCGCTCTCCTTCATATAGAGGAAATCCTACATCATTGGCGTGTATTATTCGACCGATAAAGATCGACAATGTATAATAAACAGCCCCTTTTAGTATTAACGTATGCACGTACGGTACATTATGACAATCCATACAGAAGTCACTCGTTTTCACTTTCCATCGACCTCGAGGTTGTACGAGAGCGTTATGTGCTGTGCAAGCCCACTCACGCGGGCACACACTCACCGACACAGAGAAGTGTCAATACCGGGATACATGCGTACGCGGCCATTATTCTCGTTATTTGCCGTCAGGCCGATCGGGCAGCGACAGATCGAGTCGAAAGTCTATTTTTCCGCGGTCGCTCGAGGAGAGGAAAGTGCGCGGTCGTAGGAGGAAAACAATTTAACCACGGCCGCAAAACTCTGTATGTGTTTGTGTGCACTTGCAATATATTGATCGTATAGAAAATAGCCATCGGAAATATCGAAAGTCCTTAGACGATTAAACAAATGTCATCGTTCCAATGACGCGCGAATAGAAAGAAATATATCTGAAAAAGAGATTGCTAATTTATTATTAAGTATCTTAAAACTGTTTCATCTCACTTGCAGTTTCGATGATCCCATTTAATTATCAATAAACTTTCATTTTTTTTCCGAAGACATGCTTTTCACCTCACGTCCGGAAGAGGAACATCGTTAATTTTGCGGAAAATCGAATTAGAGGATCGCGCCGTTTCCTTTTCACGGAGAACATGCGCGCGCAATGTCGATTTTGTGGTCGTTTTTGGAAAGGAAAGTCGTAAGAGGAAATCGATCCGTCATTCGACGAGCGTTGTAAAACGAGCAACGCGTGTCTTTGTTATACGCGCCGGCCCGGCGCGATCATTAATATCTCGCGCTGCTCCCAGAGACTCGTGATACCGGGGCGGCGGCGACTAGACCAATTACCGTTATAGCGCAAACACTGTTGCTGCCGTTAGAAAATGATTTATCGCGGATTGTTCTCGGCGCGCGGGATTTATTGGAGCAAGTCGCCGACGTCGCCGTGCTTATTGAAAACTCCTGCGGGATCGCGCGGCACGAACCGCTTTTGCGCGCTCGTGCGCCCCGAGCTTTATTCGATTTCTGCCGTGGAGCACCACCCGGTGTCTTTGAAGGAAACGCGACTCGATCGGCCGCACGTACGTGCGTGCCGTTACAGCGCCACGTCCGATTTATCAAAACGTTTATTCTCTCTGCCTAACAGATTTTCTGGAGCGGATCCGTGACGGTCTGGCGATAACCACAGCCGTTGATAACGCCGATCTCGGTGAGTCGATACCACGAACTTGTATACATTTTTTTATCTCCATAATGCTTAAAGTGTAACACACGTTTTCTCATTTATTATTCCACTTACGAATTAAGTGAAGAAACCCCATTGAGTAAATTCGCGATATCCGAGCCGATATCGTCGGTTTTAACGACGTATTAATCTCGGAAATGTATCCGCGACGCGAAATCAGTTTACACGCGGTCAGTGCCGCGTATACATTTCTTGTCGTAAACGCAAGCATTTATCGCCCGCTTGTGCACATTTACGGGTTTTGTTCTCCCGTGCGAAACTCGTTTAATCGACGTGAATAAATTACTTTATTAGATAGCCGCGCGTCTAATCGACGCGAGTATCTTACGAGCGATCGGCGCTCAATATCGACTATCATGCCGATATTAGCTCTTAATTTTATCGTAACGAACGAGTAAGTGCCGCGAGTGCACCACCATACGTATAGGCACTGGTAAAACCCTTCGCGCGCGCGCGCGCACTATCCGATACCATAAATTAATTAATTAGCGGTAATTCCGCGACGTATAATTGTGCACCCAAGATTATCGTGTTTTATCATCGGTCGGCAGAACGCTCGATCTTACGAGCGCGATAAGTCTCGCGAGGCGCGAATGCTAAATGCTTGGCGATAAATTTCGCAGCGGTGTATCCGCGTGCGGAAAATTAAGCGCTATTTGTTCAATCGAGCGCCGATCGATCAAGTGTTGCATGCGCGCGCGCGCGCGCGTGCGTAAATTCGTGTTACATCGTCGCCGCGTCGTCAATCAACGATAAACGAGCGTGATTAATCGCGCGCGCGCATTGTATCCCGGGTCACCGTGCGGCTATGCCGCGAAAAAAAAGTTCCATTCCATTAATTTTCCACGTTCCGTTAAGTCTCTTCACTCTCTAAGCGCGACGCGGCCGGCAAGGAGTCCGGCAAATAAACGCGGAACACGCGAGTTTCTCGGTTAAAATCACTCTTCCTTTTCTTTTCTCTCTTTCTTTCTCCCTCGCTTCCCTTCTTCCTCTCTCACCGAGAGCTCTTGTTTCCGCCGAGCAACGTAAGAACCGTCGTCGGAGAGCGCCTGTTTTTAAGCGCTCGAGATAATTACGACCGCGACGAAGCGCGATCGTAACGTCCGACCGCGAGTCGCCTTTCCTGCCATTTTTACCGTGCCACTGGCTAAATGTCGTTACGATCGTGACATTGTCTTTGTAATTCGATACTCCGATCTGTTCGCGTGATGTAACGCCACGCCAGTTTACACGGCCGTTAGTCTAGCGTAACGTCATCGTGAACACGCAGAAACGATGCTCGTTTTTTACCTCGCGGTGATTACTCGTTATATATATGGATTAGGAGAGCCAACGGGGGTTATTTCTACGCTTCTCGAGCACAAGGACGAGCATGTAATTTATAAATATATCACCGTTCGAACATACCGGTTAAAAAGGATTATTTTGCTCGTTTATCTGAGAGAAGCGATGCTTTCCTTCCACGCTATTCTAAATAAATGCAAAATTCCGGCCCTCCGCCTCCTTATAACGTTAATCCTACTCGCTCTACGATTTCGCCCAAGGCTTCGGGGCGTATACGGTGCTTTCATATAAATCTCGCGAAAACGTCTTGCTCGGAAACACGAGGGAGAAACCCTTGGGAGAACGAGGCGAAAAGCGAAAGAGGGGTGAAAAGCCTAGGACCCTCTTTAAGGACGGCTGCTCATCGCCGTGATACTGATCATGATTAGCGTCCCCGGGTCGCCCGACGTGAATCCCACAGATTTCCACGATTCGAGTCAGCTAATCTGGCTCGTTACGGCTCGCATTCACGATTCGTGAAGGACGAATCCGAGCGACGGACGAGCGACGCGAAAGGTCAAATAGAGCTTCATTCAAGTAGAAAGATATATCCCCCTCGTAATCTAGATACTCTCTTGCCGAAAGTGCTCGTCAGGATGATTTCAAATATCTTGGTCATGCTTATGAAAAAAAAATTGTCGGATTTAGACATGCCTCGAGATCCGGATCATTACTCACTCATTTGAAGTGCTGCCGGAATTGGGCATTATGAATCATTAAAACCGTGTAGCCGATTTATCAAGACGCGATGACAGCGATTAGCTACTTCGCGGGAATAGTGGGAATATAATGGGCGAACGATTATTTCCCCGTAAACGACTGAACGATTAATTCATCGGCGATAATGACGGCTTAAGCGATTCTACGGCGATAAATCGAATGGAGCGCTCCTTTCGAAAGATTGTTTAATTTAACGCGCACTCGTAATTATTGCCTCTGACTGGGCATCGAAGGAAGGAAGGAAGGGATGAGGTAAGAGACGATCGTAAATCGCGCCGCGAGGAGAACGATCGTAAAATCCACCGGAAAAATTCATCCGTCCGTGCGCGTGTGGATGATGCACTTACGGCCGGGGAAAAAAAATGCAGATGTTCCCGGAAGTACAGAGGGCCCGGGGAAGACGATGCAACCGGCTTGAAAGACGGGGGATTCCGAAGGAGGATACGCGCGCATGGATATTACACCGCTCTAGGCTTCGGGTGTGGTCGATCATAGGATAATATGTCGTGTGTGTGAGAAGCTGAGTAAGACAGACTAACAGGGAAGACGTATTCCGTTTGACGCGCGGATCAACGTGAAAAATGGTCGTACGTAATTGTCGATCGTGATTAGCCGACCGGATGCGAGCCGCCGGTTAATAAGTGTCTCCATGAAAAAAAAATCAAAATAATTTATATGGAGAATAGAGAGTAGATTTAATTAGAATATAATTAAATAGTAATTGAGAGTCATATATATATATGTATATAAAGTTAAATTATGGACGATTTTGTAGATAATTTTTGCAGATTAAATAGTAGAAAGTAGAGATTAAACTGTAAACGGCTTTGCGCGTATAGGCGTTATTGAATTGGAAATTTACGAGATATCCCGTCCCGTACGCTCCCAGGGATCGATATATCAATGAAAATATTTTAACGGTTGATAAGTCGTCGACGACGTTTAGCCCTCTTACTGCCGAAGACAGCTGTAGGCGCTAGGAAGACTCCGTTCCTATATAACTTAAAGGCGACTATGGTCGTCCGAGTGGAACTGACGTTTCCTCGAGGCGTTCGCCCGAGCCGACAGTTAAAGGTTTCCACT
The DNA here is from genome assembly GCF_003070985.1 of Temnothorax curvispinosus. NCBI lineage: Eukaryota > Metazoa > Arthropoda > Insecta > Hymenoptera > Formicidae > Temnothorax > Temnothorax curvispinosus. Next base: position 79,724 of record NW_020216048.1, on the reverse strand, counting down.
CGTGCGATTTACACGCGCGATGCTTGTACGCACTTTGCCGGAAATTACGTTTCACGCCGGGAAATAATTCTCTTTCAATAATGTCCGATCCTGCATTTTAATTTCCATTCTAACTTGGACGCCCTCCTCATCTTCTTTTAAAGAGGTATATAAAATTAACTTTCCCCCTAATACAAAATTCGAATTTCTACTTGTAAATATTTTTTTATGTAAACAAGTTTGTTATTATGTGGTAACGAAATGTGTAGTATCGCAGTCTCGCACCGCTCGCATCGCGATGACTTTCCAAACAATAGCACTCATAGAATCCGCGGTTACCGCCGCCGACAATCTTCGGCGCTCATCTTCGGCCGGAGACTCCGCCGCGCCGCGCCGGCGAGCAACGCCACTCCGGCCACTCGCCAGTCCGAAAGGGAATTCCGGAGGAAGATGTACGGAACGTATGCGCGTGCGATTCCACGACGGATTTTCGCTGGAGGGTTCGGATGTGGTCGATCGTAGGATAATGCTCGCGAGGATACGAGGGAGGAGAGATACGAAGAGAGGGAAGAGCTACGGTTCCTCTTCTCGCGAGATCGATGCCCAAAGGCGAGACGCGGTCCTCCTCCTCTTCCTCCTCCACCCATCTAACTATCCGTGCACACGTATACGTGCGCGCAGAAGGCGGCAGTATCTTCAAAGAGGAACTTCTCTTTCCTAGAGGAATTTTTCTCGGCTTTAGCCAAGGCGGTTTCCTCTCTCTCTCTTTGTCCCGCGGACTCTGGACCCGCCTCTGCCGTGTACAGGGTGTTCGGATAGTCGTCGATGCGTGCGAGCGATTGCGCAAGCGGTGGCAGGATAATGGCCCATTCAAAGCCGCATCGTTTTTATTCGTCGTAGAGATTATTAATTAAATTAATGGAGTATCGGACAGGCAAATAGACCCTGGTAACTAGCCAATCGCTTGTAATAATTTTTTTCTTTTTTAACGTAATAAAAAATATACAAATAAAATATATTTTTATAAAATATAATTATTCCACAAATTAAAAGCTCTAATCGCATCTAGTGGAAGAAAAAAATATCATTCCTACGAGGGCGTTTTCGATGCAAATGTAAAATGACAGTAGCCTGAAAGCGGCCTATCTATTATCTTTCATAGTTCTTTGACAAAGATGCGACATTGCGACAAAAAGTCGGGCAACGACGCAGAAAAATCGTCGTAGCGCCGCGCTGGAAACGGCGCTTACGGCGCGACAAGAAAGCCAAGTGGAGGAGCTCGTTACCGTTTCTTTGAACGAACGTGTTAAACGGCGGCTGTACATAATTGAATGGTCGGCTCTATTCAGAATCAAGCATCGGATCCATCAACAAAGAGAGAGAGAGAGAGAGAAAGGCCGGTCGCTTTTTGCCACCGTTCTGATGATTTGTTCCGAAAAGAAGACCTTTCCTCAGCTCGAGTCGAACGCGACGTCGAACTAATATCTCAAGAAGAGAACGGTCGAGTTACCGTTATTACGAATCCACGACGGTATCACGTGCGAAAGCGCTTTGCTCGAATGCTATTTTTCGTCGATTACGTGGCCGGAAATTGCGATCGGGAAATCCTGCTTCGGTTGACCTAATATTTGCTAATCTGTTGTGGCGAACACCTTAATGTGTTCTTAAATTAGTTAATTGTCTTTTTATCAGCTATTTCATAATCGATTCAATGGTCAGTAGCTATGAATCAACTTAAACATCGTATTTAAATTATTTTTGTATCCGAATTTTTATAGAACACGGAAATAATAAAAACATACGTTTCTCATTAAGCAATTACGCCACGTGCGCAAAACGCTACAGGTATGCCGAGATATAGATAAGTTACGATAAATTAGCGGATAAGCTCAAGGTGACAGTATCGCATTTAACGATATTACGCAATTTCCCGCGGAAAATCTGGCAACGATCTCTCTCCCAGCCATCACATTACGCGAACGGTACTCGAAGAGACGATAGGTTGAAAGAATTTAATCGCGTACGGACCACCCTGCTTGATCGAATTCCACCATTCGCCCGGATGGTATATAACTCACGCCGATGCGGTATCGGGTTCCTCCTCTTTCAACGATAATTCGATTTGGATCTCGATTTAAATCACGACGTCGTTGCGCCGCGTTGATTACAGACCGTAGCGCGGCGGAACGCGCGAGCAAGGGCGAAACCGTGCGCGATAACGAAACGAAGTCCGCGCGTCGTCCTACGCGCGCTATACGATCGTCTACGGGCACGATCGATCGGCACGTTTGACCTGCCGTGTGCCGTGCCCGCCGCGAAACGTGAATGATCGATTCCACGCGCGATACCCGCGCGGGATTGATACCGTTCCCCGAGAGCGATAGCGACGGCCGTTTCCTCTCGCGGAGGTCGGTCCGCTTGATCTCCGGCGTTATACGGGGTAATTCATGGCTTTCGTGCTGTGACTCCGGGGGACGACGATCTCTGGGCTCATTCCTAGGGTGAAAAATTTCACGCGGCAGTGCGAGATCGAACGATTCTCGAATACGAATCTTGATATTCTTAAATTTGTTTTCTCTTGAAAGTTAATTTTAATTAAAAATTATATATGGATGGATTTTAGCAAAATTATAATTGCGTTACGAACAAGTGGAAAAGTATTTTGCTTAAAGGCCAGAATTATTATACATCGTTAATTTAAATTACATCGCAAAATATAAATGTAAATTATATTTAAGTGGAAATTAAATCACGGAACTATAAATCTGTGTTTAATCGGGAAATTGATCGCTTCAAAAAATTCACACTAATGAGCAATCTTTTTACATAGTTTTATCGTCGCGTGATAATAATTACATCACGCCTCACCATCGAGTGTCGATTTTGCACGCCGCTTATTCTCTAGAAACGAAAGTCGGCCGTCTAATTCGAAGGCAGCCGCGCTTAGATACGGCACAACTTCCTACGGTGAAACGAACGGCGATTAGCTGTCTTATCTCTTGCGCCCATCGTCATCGGATATACGCGCGAGATAAGGACATATACTCCTCGCGAGCAGGAACGCGCGTTACTTTCCTCTGTTTAACATTTAATGTACACTCTATTTAGCGCTCGACGTCCGGCGATTCCGTCCGCGTCGCGGCCATTCGTGCGGAGACGCCCCCGTTTTCGTGTATATCATCTTGGAGCGCGGTTATTATTTACCAAGAACCGTCCGACGATGTAAATTTATAAGTAAAAGTAACGCGGCGCGGTAGTTTTCACAGATCCGTGCGCAGACGCTTTCGTATCGCGTAAATTTGATGTTTTTAGCTCGCCTCGCTCGCCGAGAGTAGAACCGCGCGAAAGTGCACCGCGTGTGTTTCTACCATATAAGAGGGTGAGAATGGTGAGATGACTAGCAAAAGAAAGAGAGAGAGAGAGAGGAGAATTGACGAGAGAGTAGCGGTGGCCCCTGTGTGAATATCCATGTGTAACCTTCCATCAGCCATGTACAGAAATATGTATTCGTTCCGTCCGTTAATCCTATATCGCTACGTGATTCTACTTTTCCATGATGCCGATTACGGAACAATACCTTCTCCGCTTTAGTCGGCTAATGCCTGATGTATAAAGCCACGTCTATTTTCCGCGATTATGCATTTATATTGATAATAGATTATAACCAATTAAAAAAGGATAATAACAGTCGATAACACATGAAGTAAAATTGTAATAACGGAGTTAATAATTAATTATTACTTCTACACAGCATACAACGATCGCTATAATCGTTTTAACCGATCATTTTAACAAATTGGTATTATTAATCAATGAAATTGCAAACGATCATCGTTTAATGCTGTTACGTAAAAAAGGATTTCAAAGATAGAGAGACAGATGTAGGTCTAACGGGCCCCGGACGACAGCTGATAGACGAAGAGTCGAGCGTGCAGGTGCATCTACCATTTTGATGCACCAAACCAATTTCCCGGTGTTAGAAAATCCGTTGAAGGTAAAAGGAAAGCTTTAGTCGAGACGCCAATCATCGTCGATTGTCAAAGTCATCCGTTGGCCGACATTGCACGACACCGACGACATTGTTCTCTTCGGTATCGCGGCGCGTACGAATCCCTCTCCACGAAGATACCTTTCTGTGCTGTCCGTTTACTTTCTAGCTGCGGATCGTCCCGACGGACACACGACGCTATTCGAATACAGGAAGGAAAGCAGAAGTCCTCGGAAGGACTTTTTTCCTGTCTCTACGAATTAGATCGAATTGTGGGTGACAATTCGATCGGTCGGTTGGTTCCCCTTGCCGTGCCGGCCAGTTTCCAGAAGAACATAAAAGGAGGACTCTCTAAGAAAGTCTAAATCCTCAGCGGCGTCATAAGGCCAACGTGTGACGGCCGTGTACGTTTGTCACGTCTCTCCACGTCTAATCTGTTCAGTCACGCGGTGTACGCAGTAATCGTTTCGCCGACGACCCCGAGAATTCTCGCAATTCGCTACAAATTATTCCTAAATGTTCTCCAGTTCAGGGCTAAGAGCGTGAAAGTCGCGCTAAAAACCTTGATCGCTCCGACATTAGATGACCATACACACACACACACACACAGAGACATACGCGCGCGCGCGAAAACGTAAACTAATCTAGAAAATTTTATAAGGTGTAAAAGTTATGAGAGAAAGCTATAAAAGGTAAAAATAGACATGCCGCTGGAATGCGGTATATATATATTAAATATAAAAGATACAAAGAGTATTAATAGATATACACATTTTATATATTTTATCTATAAAGTTTTGCACGTGTACTTAATTTATTCAAGATACTACTTGATATATGCACAACATTTTGTCTAATTAATCAGAAATATATTCAGATTTTTTTCTGGGGGCGAGACCAGCAATACCGGTCGATTAGCAGGGAGTTGATCGACGAGAATCCTGCTGGACGCGGTACCACGAGGTATCGCAGGAACTGGAAGTTTCACCCATTATAATCGCGCTCCTCTCCCGCGATTAGGTTCCTCTCTAAGCGCCTCTCACCGCCGCGCGGCGGCGACCTTCGAGGCCACGGTTGGCCAGTTCTGGCCTTGACAGCACTTCGGGAGAGGGAATCTAAACAACAAATTGAACTAGCAGCAACAGCGGCAGGAAAAGATGCTACGTCGCCCGGTTGCATCGAGAGCTTTCTCTCTCTCTCTCTCTTTCTTTCTCTTCTTCTCACATCGCCACCGAAATCCGAGCTCTCCGACTTTATGAATAGCGCGGATCGATCTCCACTCTCACACGCCGGCCGGTCCATTCTCACCGTCGCGTCGGCTGACTGCACCGGTCGCATCTCTCTTCTCGCCACGCCCCACTCCTTCGAAACGGCCGGAACGAATCTCGCACGAAACTTTGACTTGATCCACGAGATACCACATTTAAAAATTTCAAACCGCTAGACGTGAAAAATTTGTCGACCAAATTGAATATTACAAAATCAATCGGAATTGACTATATTATTTAATTTTTGTTCATTAGTTTTTTAATTTGCAATTTCTGATAGATTGCAATTTATGTGCAAGTCATCGTGCAATAAAACGGCAGTTTCATTCTACTCTATTATTTTTCTAGGAAATACTGTAAAATATCTAGACTACTAGATATTCTACAGCGATTATTAAGCTCGTAGGAATTTCTAATAATGGCCAGGCTTATTTATGCGGATACTTTATATGGAAATTGGACGAGCCGGCGATTTTTACATCCATTCTCGACACTCTTGGGCTTGCTTCGAAAAAATGCAACGACGAGGAACGTTAATTAATGACGATTGGTGAAGGTTGGCCAAAAATGGGCACGTGGCGTAACGTGTTACGTAAAGTATGTTAAACTGTCCGTAAAAGGATTTCGGCGAATTTGAATGACGATGCTTCGCCGGACAAAAATATATTACGAGGGAAGATATTTCATGTCAAGAGTAAGATGGCAGAGTTTGCGAAATTTAGCAGAACCTCGACTACTTCGTCTTGAACATCCAATATTTTCTTAACGGCAATTTCGTAACGAGGACAACTAATCCTCAATTAAGTGAAGGAGTTGCTACAAAGACGTACATGTCAACATGTCTCGAGACATTTAGGTAGAGAGGGAAAATAGATCGACTTCGTAACTTGTAAGTTCCACTAAAGAGTCTAAAGACGGCTTTATACCGAAAGTGAGTCTTACAAATGATAGACTTGTCCGCTCTTATTATAAACGCTTCGCATGCGCGGCATAAACACGAGACGGACATTCCGCAATTTTTTGCGAGCACGATCGACGGTCAAGAATGAGTGAGGGTACCTTTATAGACGTCCCGCGCGATCCGTCTCGTGAGGAGAGAGAGAGAGCCGGTTGAGAACCCTCGAGATTCAGGTTCTACACAGGGCGACCCGACCGCGGAGAGTCTTGGGTGGCATGAGAGCCGGTGGTCGCGCCCTGCGCTAACCCAACCTAACGTAGCCTAAGATCGACTCCTCTCTCTCTCTCTCTCTCTCTCTCTCTCTCTCTCTCTCTCTCTCT
>NW_020216048.1:50788-73201 GCF_003070985.1 Temnothorax curvispinosus | reverse complement strand
CTCTCTCTCTCTCTCTCTCTCTCTCTCTCTCTCTCTCTCTCTCTCTCTCTCTCTCTCTCTCTCTCTCTCGGCTAGGATTCTCTCCGCTCGAAACCGCATATCGGCCGGCGCGGCGGTCCACCGTGTATACGGTCCCTTAAGTAGTCACGGATATCCGCCGGCTACTTACTCTGGCAAGAACCGAAACCACTGCCGAGCGAAACGCCTACCTGAGTACAATAACTGCGTTAGAAGGGGGTTCCAGACGTCCGAGAGAGAATCCGGTCGAGAATAGATCCGAGGTTCATTGGAATAAACGCCGACGGTATATAAAGTTTGGTGGAAGATAATACCATAAAGATCTTCCGTGAGAGACGCTCCAACTTTGCGGATGAGGGTTCCGCAAACTTTTGCATTCTCTCGGATAGGCGGCACTTTCGTGGAAGTGACGATCGCTAAAAAGAGCCGAGTGTCCCTCTGAAATCGACTTGGCTGGAATTTTTCAGGGGGAAAGAGCCCATCCGTCTTTAGCGACAAAGAAAAATTATCTCATTTACGGAGAGGGAATAAATAAGCCGCGCCGATGATCGAGGCAATCTCGTTCGCCCAATTTCTCCCGAACGCGGCCGCTATACGTGAAAAGCAAAATTTCACCTGCCCGACTTAAGTGTCATAGCGTGAATTGTCCAGTTATTGGCCGTTTAAGAAACGTGCGGTGCCCTCATTGACGAACGGTTAACAGGTGTCTCCGTTGAATATAACGCGCAGTGGAAATCTCCCTCATTACTAGCCTTATATAGAAAACGTGCGAAATGTATTGTAGATCTTTTATTAGATTATATTATTATTCTATTTTATTATTTCTTTCGAAATTAAATGGAAGCTCTGTGTATCCACGAACCCGAGACGGCTTACAAATAACGACATTTCCCGAGGCAAAGCTCTTCCTCCGGATTTAGCCTCTGCCGTAGTACACTGTGAAGCATCAATTTGGCGTTTAATCGATTTTCCACGGTATCCTCTACGCCGCCACGATCATAGGACGATCACGAGGCCACGATCACGATAAAGCACGAGGAGAGAACTTCATCTCGGCGGGACGGCTCGCGGATGGATTTATATTCATTTGGATCTCTCGTCCGTCGTGAGATGACGGTACATCGGTCCAATTAGTCGCAGTAATAATGATTATCGTAGCCGGATTTCTCGTTACCGATTCACCGCGAAAATCGATCGGACTCACGGCACGCTAAGAGGCTGGTGTTAATAATTCCATCATTGTGCGCGCAAGTGGCACGTATAACTCATCGTTCGATTCGTGCTCTCACGTTATCGTGATATCGCCCGTCGTAAATCGTCTCGCGGCGTGGGATCGCCAGATGGATATCCGGAAAATTACGAGATGAAGATCGATAAACTCGAGCTGACGCGAACGGGGCCGACACGCTCATCCTGGAAAACCGGCGAGCGGGTAACGAGTTATGAAACGTGATTTGCATACGACCGCGATGCCGAGACCCCCCCGACGCGTAGGACTTCATTCCGGACCAGTCGTGGACGCGATTCCTTGCGATTCGGGGACGAGATCCGGTCTCCAAGATTAATGCTATACGCCGTGCTCGAACCTGTCGCGATGTTGTCGCGGGCAACGCTCGTTTACAGGAAATGCGATCTCGCCGTTTTGTCGTGTATCTGATAGATATGGATATAGATATACCTAGGCTAAAACTTTCCTATAAATCTAAAAATAAAATTGTGTCAAACCCTTATGTCGCATGTAGTCGTATCGTGTTAGACGAATGTGATGTTAATTGCTATCTAAATTATTAAACATTAATGGACGTATCGGTGTCATTTTCCTAATCTTTAATCTTTCGAGGTCTCCGAGAAAGGCAGATCACCGTTAGACCGCCGTCGCTCTGACAAACTCGACAATTATTTTTATAGAGAATCCCGTGGTTAACGATCCACATCGTCTACGAACATTTCGTCTTGGCCGCCGACGAAGCAAAAACTATTCGTTATTCTCTATGTACTAATTACTATCGTGACTTGTGTCGCAATGTCGCTGGACCGTGGAAGCGACGCGTATATATGCAACACGACAGCCAGCCGTCTTGGTACTTACATATTCTCGCGTCTCGTTATCCTTTAAATGACGCAATAACCGACTGCACGCGTAAGCGGTTTCCTCGTAAAAGTGTTTCGTTAGTTCGGGCATCGTTAGTAATTTAAGTAATTTGCCATAAAGCGCCTGTGACAAACGCACGCACGGTGATTCACAACTAACGGGATATACCTAGAACCGCCTGGTGGGAAATTATACGACTGTCCTCTCGCGCCTTATCAACAACCGCAAATAATCCTCGGTAAATAAACGAGTGTAAGTCTGTTCCGGAAGGGCTGATCTGATGCTTCTGCCAGCAAGTACCACAGATAGTATAATTTTTATAACAAATTGAAGATAATAGCACAGTATTAATGCATCAATAGATAATAGATATGTAATTAACGTACTAACAATACCTAATTGGTATAATGGCCGTTATTCCGTTACTTGAGAGAGAAAGAACTACACGTGGCTTCTACGGGCCCTTCTAACGGGCTATATGCGGGCTAAAGCGAATTTACGACAATTCGAATTCGCGATCGTCGCGCACGATCAGATCGATCGATCGCGGCGCAATTAAGTGAATCGTGTCCCAGATCTTGGACGGCGATCGTGTATATACTATCAAAAGTAAGACTGGCTGGTAGACTGACGCGACTTATGACCTCGCGCTTACGGTATCGCTCAACCTTTTTCGTGCTCAACAAAGAGATCGTTGTCCTCTCACCCGCTAGCGCGAGGGAGGGTAGGATCTCTCGACCTACGACGCGAAGACTCTTATCGAAATTCAAGAAGACGATGACAGAGCGCCACGTGGGAATCAGAACGATCGTCATGATTATAAATGCGCCATATAAAAATCGTTACGACTAGGTACGTTACATTTAAATGTAAATCTCGCTAAGGAAACGTGAATTTCAGATACGATTATCGTTTCGAATGACAATATATTTTCAGCTTCTTTTTTTCTCTGAATATTTATAAAGGAGCTCGCCTAAATATCTTCCCGCAAAACTTTAATGAATTTTGATGCGATGTGTTTTGATGCGTTTTTACAAGGAATTAACTTCATAACGGATTAACTTCCGTTGTTGGCAATCGGAACCCTTTCTTGCGTGCGAACGCAAACGGAATCTAAGACGATAGCATGGCGATAGCGCACGTGTGGGAACCGGGATGGAAGTAACGGCGCGATATGCATGATCGCCGGTAGCAATACGTGCATATGCAAATGTCTCGCAATTCGTTTACATATGCAAAACATATGGCAATAACGAAACGCGCGCGAGGCGGCAGATCTTCTAGATCTTGAAGATGTACCAAAAACCGAGATTCTAGACACAACTTTACGATTCAAAAAGATCAGCTGTTCGAGGATCTAACAAGTCAAGGTATCAAGGTCCGAGAATTTAAAAAATTAAGTGTTCAAACTCTACCAACTTCAGGACTTAAAAGCCCAGAAGGCCGCCACTTTCTTTCCGCAATCACTCGAACAATATTCTGATCCATCCATTTTCGGGTATACATATAATAATCGCGGGGGCGGAGAGGGCGAGGGGGAGGGATATCACTATTCCAGGTTGACCACCGATTTATCCATTGTCGGTGGCACGAAATTCAGTCTGTCGTAACGGATCCGACATGGAAACCTGGGAACATACATGCGAGCGAAACGAGGCGCGACACGCATAGCCCGGTATTTCGTCCCGCGTAGGTGCAGGATGCAGTCGGGATATGCAGGTTGTACATTATACGCGCGACACGTGATATATAATACGCGTGCGCACCCGTATACCGTATGCGGCGGAGAAAACACTATCGAGAAGTCTCGGTTAGGTGCAGACTGCAGACGCGGCGGAGGTCTCGGCAGGACCGTTAGGAGGCTTCAAGGATATCCTGCGTCTCGCGCTGGCGACCGGCGGGAATTATTTTGTGTGCGAAAGACATAGGGAAAAGGATCGTCAAGGGTCGCCGCTCCCGATCGCGCCCGCCATGCTTTTCCGAAGAAACAAAATGGACAAAATAAATGTAATGTCTAATTTTTAAAAATAAGCGATAAATTTAAGTATAAATTTTCGGTAAAATGTTTGATGTAGATTCGAAAAATAGATTTTTATTCTATTTTCTTATTTAGCGTATCTTTACACGAGTGAGCAATTAGTTATCCTTGAAAAATACGTCGGAACATTCGCGTGTCGGTGAGGCGATTTGCCGACGTAAATAATTGCAATTATCTTTCATAATGATATTCCGATCTCGCGAGAGGAAGAGTTTCGAAAACGCGGCCGTAGGGCCGCAGGCCGCGAATAAACGTTCTGAATTTAATGAGTGCTCCATACACGTGCGTCATCCGCGAGCGAGTTTGCGGATAAACGAGACGTGGTAAAAAAAAAATTCCCGCATTATTTTGTTGGCGTTTTGTGGTACATTGTCATAGCGACGCTGCCGGCGAGAAGCCGGAGTCGAGCTGATCGCCGAGAGGCAATGATTGGAGAGCGGCTCTTATGTGGCCTACTGGCCCAGTAAGGGGCCTTCGCGCGTGTCGCCCATATCGCGTACTTGGTGCCAATCGGCCAATATTCCCTTGCTCCCGAAGCTTATTAACCGCCCGTAATTAAGCCTCGGGGCGTCAATCGAGGGAGGGCAAGGGAGTTCCCGCGTGCGGCGCGCGAAGTGTCACGCGGAACAAATTCGACTTCGGATTTCGGAGCGGAAGGCCGCAGCGGCGCGGCACAAAGAGAGGAGCGCGCTAAGCTGCCTGCGCGCGATTAATAACGCTAGATAAAGCCTTGCTAAATTACGCTCGGGTCGCGACACTGGACGTTAGGAGGACGAGTCGGCCATCAATCGACGCCAGCCTCTTTAACAGCGCACAACGTACGCTCCACAAAAATGCAATAATTCCAATCTGCGCCGCGCCTCTCCGCGATAACGTCGCTCTCTTTCTCTCATTCTCTCTCTTCAGTTAGATCAAAGTTATGTATTGAAACCGTGATAATCCGAGATATTAGAACGCAGCCGCTACTCGCAGGGAGTTCAATGCAACCGGCCGTGAAGGAGTGAAGTGTTAATAACGTTATGAAAGTGTAAACACCGAGCGGGACTATCAAAATCCCCGGAATAAAATCAAGCAAGAGTACTATTTTTAAACGAATCGTATATGCTAAGTGGACGTGCAGCTAAGTTATGCGTCGTGCCACTTGTGTCTCTTTTATTCGACAGTTTAGATAGGCCCATCTCCGCCAAGCCGGGTCGAAATTACACCCACGACAGTACAGTTTATGTTTCTAGGGATCTATAAATAATTATACCCGTTCTCCGCATTGACAGTCACATCGCCCATGTGGGTCTCTTCTGCCTACAGTAAAGTTTAAACACCGAGAACATCAAAATTATACACGATACTCGAATATTCTTACACATCACGTAGTATTTTATTTATTATACATATAATATTTTTATTATAATATTTAATATGTTTATTATGACCGATATATTTATTAATTGCCCCGAAATTATTATCGCGAGTGCGCGTTTGATCGCCAAATCTCTCCGGCGCGGCGGTTTCGACGGCAAGCGCGATCCCGCAAGCGTTGCTTTCCAATTACAACGAAACTATTCCAAAGCAGCTTGGTAATGATTCGGCTCCGATTCCATCAACCTACGAAACGAGCGGGAGATTGGCCGCTCCGTTTTGTCCGTGGATGGAGAAAGCTGGAAATTCGAGAGCTCTCCTCTCTCAGAAATCTATCGCCGCCGATGCGATATTCGCACGTACGCAACGGCGCGGCGGTGTCGGCCGCGACGTCAAAGTGAATTACGTTCAGAGGTTCAGAGCGGAGATCGCGCGAATGGCGGTAACGGCCGCGCGCACGGTATCGCACGTACGTTGTACGTTCCCGTTCTATTCTCACTCTTACTTTTCATTGCGCGAAACCGGATTTTGAAACTGGGACTTTAGCCGCGCGCCTCTCTGGGACACCCCGGTGCACATCGACGAGCGGAACGAGAGGAACGGTGCGTCCCACGAGCTTCGAGCTCTTCGCTCGTCAAGTGTGCCCTTCGAAGGATGATCGATGCTCTCTAGGTGTGGTGAGCTCCTGGCTCACGAGGGCTGACGCGCGAGTCAACGCGAGACCCGAGTCAACGCACTCGACCCCGAATACCCAACGTACGATCGTGAGACTCCGTCGCCTACAATAAGCCTCTCGTATTTCCGAATGGTCAACACAACAACGGAAATGTTCTCACGGCGAGAATTACTTTCTAGACGCCGCGAACGCGACCTATTGTTCGTAACTTTCGTGACATTAAGTTCACGAGGGAGATGCACGTATCACATTTAATCCGGCGATAATAGCGCGGCTCATTAAATAGATGATCGATTGTATGATCACGGAAGAGAAACTCCACAATTCTCTTTCGGAGTCTCGAGATTTCAAGGATCCCCCTCTCTGTGTTCAGGGATCTCTCCCCCAAAATATTAAATCAACATCTTGATCAAAAAAATATCGAATGCTTAAATTTAAAAGTACTTTTTTCTGAATTTTAAGGTTTTGAGTTCAAAATTTTTAAATTTTATGAATGGATCTTTAGACTTAATAATTTGGAAGAGATTAGCTATCCACTTACAAAAGAATCCGACATATCACGGTATTCAATGTGCCGGCAAATCCCACACGCCTTTCCCAATGCAAGTTTATTCGGCGAACCTTTACCGGCTTAAAACATTTCGCGATTCTTCAGGGTCGCGGTATATTATCGGCAGCAGCCGCGAAACAATACGACGATCCGTAAATCTCTGCGAAACCACTTGTAAAATTTCGGCGCGTGATTTGTGGCAATTTTAACCGTGGCTCGTGGAGAGTCAAGCGAGAGACGATTTATAACTTCGTTACACGGAAATTCCCTCCGTTCGTTCATTTTGACGAGTTTCCTCGTCGCGCGCTTCATTCGCGTCCGGTCGCTCGACCGCACATCGTTGTCTATCTCTGAGAGGCATATTACGCGTCGAACATCAGCCAAACGTCGAAGGGAAAACGTACAAGGTGCACGTTTAATACAAGAAGATAGGCCGTAAAGTCGCCCGGTATTCGTCGCAAAACGACCCGTAAATATCGCCGCGAATACAACACAACGGCTCGTATAGTGTTATGGTAATTCGCGCGAGTGATTCACCGCGCCGCGCGGAACGACAACCTTTGACAAATTTACGGCTATCGCCGGAAATCGTTACCTGTGCAAAGTGTCCGCGCGTGTATCGCGAGGTCGGTGCTCTTGGAAAAAAATAAAATTAAAAAAACGAAGAAAAATTGCGCCACGCAGTCCTTTTGTCGAACTCGTCGAGGGGATACCTCGATCGAGAAGCCGTGCCACGAGACACGTCTCGGTCTCTGCGTATTTCTGCGTCTCTTTTACATCATTGTTGAGGATGTAAAGGCGAATTGTACACGAGGTTAAAGAACGCACCGCTAGTTTCTCCCGACGGCGATACACGATTTGTCACTTAAGTGTCGCCCGCACAATGGAAAGCAAGGGAGATTCGTCTTGCGAGAGAAGATTCATTCCGCGCTTGAACTTGCGCCGGCCGCGGGGCCCAGCCTCTCCTTTTTTTTTTAAAACGACCCGTGGATGATCGTGACGAAGGGCGTGGGAACGTCATTAACCCTTTCTTCGCGGCGCAGCGCGGTGTGCGAGCGGCCTCGCGCAAGCGAGATTTTTCGAGCGAGACGGCCGAGGGGATGTGTGAAATTTATGGTGGATAACGTCTACCCTCGAACTTATTTAATTTCGACTTTCGGTTTCTATCACAATGCTTCAAAATGAGAGAAAAGATTTACGTGGAAAGAAAAAAAAATTAATGTTATTCTTAGAATGCACTGTTCAATTTTAACTCTATCTGCGGGGACCAATATAACTAGAAATTAAGAACCGAAATGATCGAAGAATAAAGTTGAACGCGGCTTACACCTGGTGCGATACGCAGCCGGTCTCGCAAGTGTTAAAAGAAGAAAGAAATCGTTGAATCAAAAACGTTCGGAAATTTCTATGTTATTAAGAAATAATCGTACATCCTGCAGTTATCATTCTTTATCCCGGAACGCATCCTAGGGCTAACATTACCCTTCAACCGGTAACGTCCATTTCTCAGACTTGCGTAGGTTTCGCGTACTGACCAACCTTTGTAATTACGCCAGTGAACTACGTAATTCTGCTGGTCTAAGTTCACCGTCTGTAATCAGATAACAATTTACGTGGAAGGTGTAATGACATGCGCATATACGCGAGCGTAAATAATACAATGTTGCACCGTCCGTCCCGCGAGTGAACGGCAAAAACCGACAGAGATTCACGCAGACCCGCTAATAACGACGTATAAATAGCGGTCGTTGTAAAATTTCGCTATATACTAATTTACACATTAAATTTAAATATTTGCTGCTTTTCACACCTGCGAAACGTGAATTCAGGACATAGATGCAAACATATGACTAGGACAGATTTCATTTTCGCTTTTCACGGAATATGACGCAATCACGTAAACAATTAGTTAATTTAATTAGTTTTCTATAAAAATACTAATTTCATTGAAGATATATAATTAATTTATAATACACAGGAACAACCTTTTCCAAAACAACCGTCGCGTCGTTCGGAGACGTTCCTGTATACTCTGCATAATTTGTAACACGAGTTCACATATCTTATAAAGTATGAGCTTGATCTAGTCTTGCCTGAAATATTAACCCCGTTGAGCGATCGAGTGGCTCATGCGTTCATTAACGTTGCGCATAATAGGAATTCCTTCCCGCTAGGACGCTCGAAAGTCTTCGAGCGACGTGTCCCTTATTGTAACGTAAAGCCGAGCCAGATAACTCGCACTTTCCATAGTTTCCATACACGTGAAGCAACGACCGGGGCGAGCAAGCGTTTTGCCTGAGCGAGATTGCAAGTAAGCGCGCGTGTGTTCCCAGCTTGACGTACGATCGATAGAGTAAATGACGTACACGCGAGAAAGTCTTCGACTAAATTGCAAGTTACCGCGTAAATTCAGCAAGTTCGTTACCGCGGCGAGAATTAGCCGTGACCAACACCCTCGGCGGTTCTGCAAATGCCTTTCGATACGCGCTAATCGCCGAGTTCTGCACAAGTCAAGTTGACACAGCTTTCGCGAGAGTCCTTCTCTCCAACGATGCGCGCAATTTTTCTTATCGGCGACTAAAACTGACATGTATAATTATCATCCAATTGGTCGATTATCGTCTCTTTTTCTCTCTCTCTCTCTCGACGGATTATCCTCATCAGTGTTAGGAAAGTCGTTTCCATTGTCTCAAGGGTAGAGACACGTGAGACCGTTGCGTGAGAGGGGAATCTCGCGCCTCGGGGATTTCGAAACGTACATCAGAAGCGGAGTCGCGTGCCTTCGCGCGTCTCTGAGCCCGAAGGCGTCGGCCTACCGTCGTGTAGCATGAAACCCATACACGGCACCCCCCGCATTCAGGTGAGAGAGAAATAATGAAAAAGTAGGCGGAAAAGTGGGATTGTGCCATTACCACCTCGCGAAATAGTTTGTAGGTGGAACGCGCGACGGGAAAATGCCGCCGCCGCGCCGAGCGCGAAGAGACGCGCGCCGGGAGCCTCGTTCCACTTTTGTGGACGCAGGCGCGATTCCGCGAGCGACGTGTGTACAAGAGGAATACACGCTCGCGGCTACATGACGCACGCGCGCGATGCATGTGGATCATAATGAAATACGTGATCCATCTCCAGAGAAACTCCTGGCGCGCGCGCGCGCGCGCGCGTTATCTCCCAACCCCCGGCGAGAGGGGATCCTTTTAATTGAAACTTTCAAATCTATCCGAATTGAGCGCGCGGGCGCGAACGCGTTCGTCAATTTCGCAGACGGTCGCTTCATCCGAAGCTGCGAGAAACCGTCGAGGTGAGTGGGAGACTGATTACTGTCATTACGTGGCACGTAGATTGAAAATTTATCTCGCGTTTCCCCTTCGCGAGAGCGCGGCGAAGCGGAGACGGTAAATAACGGGCGATAAAGGCGAGCGCCCGTGATTTGCGTTATGGTAAACGTCGGCGAAGTCGGTATCGACGTGTGCATTTTACGTGCCGTCCCATTTGCGGAATTTAATTCGGAGTGCCATAAAGCAGCCGGACTCTTGGCGCGGAGCATTATAATTTTCGTATCGACATCGCATCTCGCGATACATAAGTAGCACCGAGGCGCGCGTATCCGCAGGTCTATACGATCGGTAAGTCGGCGTCATTAATAACGTGTCGGGGCGATTAACGGATCCGCGTGCGCGCCGCGGAGCATTAATTAGGACCATTTTCACCACCTGCCGATCGGACGGCGCGCATTAATAAAATCGGCGTGAACGACGAGGCCGGACGTCCTCGCTTTTCCAGCCGTCAGTGGCTCGATCCGCCGCCAGTAATAATTATTCCTAATCGGTTTATGTATACATATAGAAAACGCGCGGATCACGGAGTCGGCGAGGTGAACGGCTGATCCGTTTACCATTCCGCTATCTCTCCGCTTTTACGGAATAGTTCGCGGATACAAATCGTTCCCTCTCATCACACGATATAGTCTCGTGTTCGACACGGAGAAGAGCCGCGGCGCGGCGTTTTAAGATTCGCACACGGCAAATGTAGCGCACGTCTTACTTTTAATTGGAGGAAAGTGCAAATCTCTTGCATCAGTCAAATCTGACATGCCCCAAGATCCATTGAATCGGGATCCCTCGTTAATTTTAAAACGATTATTTGATTTATCATTGTTCGAATCTGACAGATCGATCTTCGAAAGAGTTCACAACGTTCCCATATATGTGCCCCTTTTCGTGGAATCACTGCTTCTCATATCTCGCATCTCTTCTCCGCGATTATTCCGGCGAAATCGCGCACATCGACAACGACTTGTCGGAAACGATCTCTCATTAACTGCACCGTCAACGTAAGCGCGAGGTCAAACGAGGCGTCGTTATTAGCAGATCCCAAGGATCGACGATGATTCCCGCGTGCTTTTACTTCCGGTCGCGCCGACGACCTTTTTCTTCCCGCGGTCTTTCTCTCTTTTTCTCTCTTTCTCTCGTTCGGGGACGGGAGTCGCGAGTCAATTAATTAAGACCCGGCGATCCGCGGGCGCGTACCGACGTCCTTACTTTTCCAGCCTACGGGCTGGCGGCGACGCAATTATTTCTAATCACTTTAGAAAATTCCCCCGCTGCGCGCGTGGTCGATCGACGACGATCGGCCGAGTGCTGTGCCATCTTTCTAGGCTGTTCGACCTCCGCTTTCTGAATCGCGCGTCAGAGTTTCCTCACTGCACGTCTCTAAGCTTGACCATAAACGGCCGATGTCTCTCACCGACGGGATAGCGATAGGTCGCCAGCGGTGTCGCGTTCACGACGTTTTGCATGGAGATTAATTGAGGCACTAACACACGCTCAATCCAACACGAGTTCAGTCTTCACGTTAGTTCGTAGTATTTACGTCTTTATTTGCGCGATATATTACGCCGTTTTCTACTGTTTTATATCTTCTTTTTTGTTATGAAAATAATACTAATTATTATTCTCCTCGAGCTTTTTTCTACCAAAATTTTGAACAATAATTTATGTGAAAAGAAACTTGAAGAGAAGGCACATATAACTTCTGCTTACTACATCTATCGATGGAGACTTTGATTTACCTCGTTCGAAAGTACCAACTCTAAGAGTGAAACACTACGATGTTCGAATCTCTGCCGCGCTTAATGCGTCGAATGCTGAGTAAGTGACAAGTGAGTGTGTCGGCGGCGATCGTTCCTCTTCCTACGGTCTTGTTTTTCCCGCGGAATCTAGCGTAGGAGAAATTACCCGCGTGTGTGGCGGCACCTCGAAAAGCCGACCAACACGATCGTTCCTCCATTAGCCTTGTTACCACCGGGAATGGGTTGAGGAACTCTCCTTCTCCCTCCTCCCCTCGGCCCACGTCGTCGTAAGGTCAGCGAACGGGAAAGTCGCGGTGGATGAAGATTTTTCGAAGATATGTGTATGTTATGTAAAAATGAATTAGCTCGCGAAATTGAAGAAACCGGATTTGCATGTAGCGCAACTAATTTCGCAACCTCTGCATTTCGAGCTCGCGGTTAATTAATATTAACTAATATAACGTCGCGCGAAGTGAGAGTTTGGATATCTCGAAACGCGGATCGCGCGTTCGACTATCCACAAAGCAGCTTGTTTTTCTCGGAGTCGCGCGAACTTCTTGAAACTGGAAATACATATCGAACGCCGGGCCGGATACACGAGCCGTGATTTCTTCTTCCACGATGAGGGAGGAGACGGTAAGCGCGCGTGAGTCGATAATTTTCTCTTCCACCGCCTCCGCCACGTAACGCTCTTGGGAAAGATAGTTAGCTATCGATCAATTACGTGCTCGATGCACTCGCCGCGGCGCGGCTGCGCCCGTTAAAATGAGCTTTTACCGTCCAACTTTCCTCCGGGATATATAAAAGATCCGAGTAAGAGTACTGTTAAAGGTCGACTATAAATAAATCGAGAATACACGCGGCGAACGTAACTGCGTGTGCGGGCGCGACAAGAACCGATCGTGTTCGTGAAGGTCGGCTGAAATCGCGCGCGCCTCATCAGCGCTTTATCAGCTATAATCAGGTCACCCACCAAAAAATACTACGTTTAACGTAAAGTCTCGAAGAAGCATTCAAACTGTCGAGCGAAACGAATCCAAATGAAATAAGATATAAGATAAATCGACTCGAAAAGCACGATTGTAATCCGACGCGATGTTACCAGGCTGCGAAACTCCCGCGGGATATAATCCGCCACGTGATCCTACAAGATGCCCGATTAATTCGCGACAATTTTCTAATTATCGCAAAATACTGCCGGAGAATCTAAATCGCCGAGTTGAAGGGTTTACGGGATTGGATATAACTTCGACAACTGGGCTTATTTTCGACCTCGAATCCCGCGGCCGCGGCCGTATTACGCGAGGAGAAGTCCATTTCGCGGTCATAGTCCGACCGTAGCTCGAGGATCGTTGTAAACAGAACCTAAATGGCGATTTGAGCCGGGCATAAAAGGCTGCGCGTAACGATGTACTCAGGGCGAGCCGTAATCTGCTTTTGCGCCGCCACGTTCGCGTTTAGCGGCCGCGCTCTGCGCGCGCTAATCTTTACGGCGGCGATTCGACTGGCCGTCGACTTAGTTAACGATCGACTGCTTGGCGTTCACGGACGATCGCGCATATCGTTTTCGAACTCGTCTCGCGAAGATAACCCGTTTTCCACACCTGTACCCGTTCGCCGTATCTCACAGCACACGCGTCTGATAATTGCGGAGTACGGCAATTAATCTCGCAACGTAGGCACAACTCTTTGTTTCTTTTCATTATATTTTTTAAATAATTATTTATGAAGAAATAATTGTATTTTCCATTTTTTTTTAAATAACAATGTCTAAGTAAGAGGACTATGCATTATTGAGAAACGCACTTTGAATATCGTTTTTCTTTACGCTATATATGAGGCAATATGCTGCGATTAATGTTTTTTACGTATTAATCGCTATTCTGATCTTAATAGGCCTGAACAAGAAAAGACTGATAAAGACACACACACACACACGTCGTACTTGGTCTTTCCAGTCTTTCGTAAAAGACGTCAAACGGTACACGGATTTGTATATTCGTTTCGCCTGAATCAGGCGTTACACAATTTTCACATACGGTTTCTCGCCCGTACGTTCTAGTCCCGTTCCCGAAGACAAATCGGCGATTATTATTAAACGATAATAGGAACGAGTTTGGCCGGCGTCGTTTCTTACAGCTGTTATCGCCGAAACGGGAATCGATGGCGCATTATACGCCACCGTCCTCCTATAGAATTTATTTGTGTCACGACGATAATATATGGGAGCTAAATACCCTCAATTAATACCGCATTGAATGCCTCTCCGCGTACCCGTACAGGTGCGGCGTTTATGTGTTTTTCACCTGCTTGTGCGTGCCACTTTTGTGGCTCCCATGCGAGCGATTTTACAGGGTCAGCAAGTTTTCCACGGACGCTAAACGCACGGGTCACGAAGTTCGAAGCGGCAAATGGTACCACGAAAAAATTCGGCGGTTTTCGATATTTAATTATTTTTATTATTTACCTTGTTTATTCTTGTGAAAGTTAGATGGGCTTCTGAAAGCTTTTAAAGGGGGAAAGCGCCGTTTACGTAAGGAGAGGGAGTTTAAACGACCTTTCTTCGGGACGGTATTTTCTACCTGCAACGTCCTTTACTATACCGTATTACCGAGTGTCTCTGTATGAAACATGCCGCATCGACCTGGCGCTCGCTTTCATACCCCACGCGATCGACGGTTAACGACGGGTAAACGCCGCCGCATTGTGCACAGTGAAAAAGTCGCTTTCCCGTGGTACACCGCTCTTAATCGGCGAACGCGACCGAAGGTCCGAAAACCGTCAGGAAGTTAATTAAGTAGATTGCCATGGAAATTAGATTAAGCGAGTTTCTCGCGAGCGGGGACACACAAACCAGTTTAATTGCCCGGCATTGTGTCGGGAGTTAATGACTGCCGCTCTGCGGTTGCCTTCCCCGGGACACACCGTCGCCATGTTGCTGAAGACAAGTTGCGACTTTAATTGCGACGCGCGTGAAACACGTACGGAGAGTCGACGCGAGTCGCGGATCGCGAAAACGAAACGGTTCTGCGATCGCGCCGAGAGAGGAAGTCGCGTCTGCGTCGTTAAAATTCGCCAAATCGAAAGGCGCTACATTAGCGATAATTATATAATTTTTCGCCTCTCACTCTCAAAATCAGAATTCCGATCTGATTAGCGCGTAAATTGTTGACCTAAAAATTATTTGTCTGAATAGAATAACTTTCAGCGCGCAAGATACTACGATAAAAAGATTGAAGAAAAATACGAGATTTTGAGGAAATTTTAAATTTTATAGAGCTAAGAAAATTACCAATTGTTTTTAATCGGTCATTTTCACACCTCCACAATTTTAGACCTAAGAAAATATTACTCGACTCCGTAGTTTGTCCCAGAAGGCAGAGCGAGAAAGAAGGAAAGCGAGTGAGAGAGGAAGAATGGGTTCGCGATTAATGCAACACATTAGCGAGAATTGTTGCGACTATACTACGGGCGATCGTCTCTCTCTGACCTCGAGGTCCCACGTTACATTATCCCCGGCCGTTTCCAGCCATCCGGGATGGTAATTCCGCGTTATTTCCCGAGGTCGAGGTCGTGGCGGCAGGCCTCTCGTCGATTCGTGCGGAAAAGGAGACCATCGACCTCCGCCGAATAAATCGTCGGGGACGGTCTTCGTCGTGACGAGACGACGCGGTAAATCATCCGGGTTCTCAGGCTTTCAAAGGACTATCTTTCGTCGACTAGCATTAATGAAGGCCCCCGCACGGCTTGCCGCTATTAACGCTATTATTGTTGCGTTACTGTAAAACGCGTGGCGGAAGCGCGAGGATAAAGGTTTCTTTTCCTCTTTTTTTTCGGCGATGAAAGAAGGGTCTCGCGTTATTTGCACAAATGTGTATCTTAACGTCACTTGTGCGACAAGTTAGAGTTAGAGAACAAGTTCCACGATCGCGAAATGCCAATTAAATCTAAACACGACGATCAACACGATACATCGCACCGATCAAACGGAGAATAAATTCCACAATCGGGGACGGAGAAATTTGCGTTTAAATAGATTCTATATTTTTACGTATTTTTACGTGTATTTTTCTAATTTAGTTTACAATATACATATATATATTTTTTTTTTCTTTTGACACTCCGTTGAAATTATTTCTCTCCATGTCTTCCGTCTCGAACCGTGTTTTATTATACAATGACATTACATCATTGAAGTAGAATATTCAATGAATATCTGATATCTGCTCGTTACCAAAAAGAAATTTTTACAAACAATGGTTAATTAGCATAATTTCTTAAATTTCCAAGAATTAAAATTATGAATATATTATTTAAAAAAAACTTTCTAGTAAAATTCATTGCATATATTAATTAAAAAGTGAAATTTATTTAAAAGAGAGCGTAATATTTCGTAATTGAAGTTAGGAAACTCAGCTCAAAAGTTTTGAACGCTATCAAGTTTTCTGAAGATCCCAAGACTCTAAATTAATCCTAGACTCCGAATTCGCAAAGGCGGTCGCGCTTGTCGCGTCGCGCGAGAGGTCTGACCGCTCTTGACCCTCGAGGCTTGAATCGGGACTCACCTTGCCGCGACGAATGATCGTGTCGCGCTATCCCGCGAAGTCTGTCCGCTCTCGCCTAATTACCAAGGTTATCACCGACGGGAGTCCGAGCACCAAGGCGACGAACGGAGCAAGGACGAAGGACGGAGTTTTCACTTTTAGTCCAAGAGGGAAAACGCCGAGAGATGCGCTGCCTTCTTCGCGTATCCACAGTTCTTCTCACCCGCGGGACGATTCGCCCGGCATGCGCGCGTACCGGATGCACGCGCGACTATCTGTGTCCACCTGGATGCGACACGTGCACGAGCACGCGCCAGGACGAATCCCAACGGCGTCTCCTTCGTCGACGAAGGGAGCGAGCGAAGGAGAGAAAGAAGAAAAGAAATCGCGATCGCGCGGTTCCTTCCCCCTTTTGGCCGTACGGCGATCGATCCGCTTACGCAGCGAGGATCCCAGCGGAGGATCCTCTTCGTACGAGACGAGGACGGGAACGGAATTCCGAGACGCGTGCGGGGGTCTCGTCCCACGATCAGGAGGCACGGCGACGCGGCGCGTCGCAGGCGCGGCGGTGTACACGATGGTCGCGCGTTGTCGAGGACGGTGCGGCAGGTGCAGCCGCTGCAGCTGGCACGGTCGTCGGCTTCATACTGAAGTGTACTGAAGGGGAGAGATATACACGGCGGGCACGGGCACGATGCCGCCGCAGGCTGCCGCCGCACGAGCAGCTACGAGAAACTGGCTCCACCGTCGCCGCCGACTGCTCCGAAAACTCGGGGCAGCGCCGGGGTCTCTCCTCTCCGTTTCTCACCACGAATCTCTCTGCCGTCCTCTCGCTCTCGTCCTGCCGCCGCTCTCTTCGCCACCCCGTCGCTCTTCCCCGTCGCGCTGTGCGTTTGCCATTCGTGGTGGGATTCTGCTCTCCGCGAATGGAGTAGGGGCCATCCTCTCGATCTCTCTATCTCTCTTTGCCGCGACGCCGAGATCTCCCTCTCTCCTTCTTCGCATGGGATCCGCGAACGAGGCCCCGAGGATATTTTTGGATTTTTCTTTCGATACGTTGTCCTGCGAGGAGAGTCACCCGGTTTAAGACCCGTTCGGAGGGATCCTTCACGATAAATTCCCGCGAGAAATAGCCGCACTTGCCGCGCCGTCGAGGCGAATTCGCTCCGCGATCCTTCGCATTTGTGCATATAAGAATCGGATTGTAAGAATAAGACGCGTTGCATTGGTGCCTCAGGTGCATTCTTACTTCAGCAACGGTCGTTTGTATTTTCTTCAACGTCCACTTTTAATCTAAATTTAGTAGCATGATTTTCTACTTTCGACTGTTGCTAAGGAGGAAGTCGCTCTTTTTCAATGCTAACGCGTTCCTCCCGGTTCATCCCAGCATCCGTAACGAGGTATCGCCTGGAATTATCTTGATAACATTACTCCGAGATCCGGAGGAAGTCTGTATCTTATAACAGAAGCGAGACGAGGCATAAAAGTGACTCGGACATTCTTAAATTATTTCTACTCTTTTTTTTCTGACGAGACACGAATAAAGCTTCGGAGCGATTTATTCAGATCCGCAAGAATCTCATCGTGGATCTTGGAAGACGCGAAGATTTCACTTCTCATGTCCTTGGGCTCATTGATTCTCGCGCAAAGATGCAAAAAGGGAAGCGCCGGCGAAAATCACGGTGGAATTTCCGCGTGTCCGTTTCGTCTTTTCATATATACCTGGGGCCCCGATCGAGTCGTCGCGCTCGAGCCCGGCGCGACGCGTTCCGGTAGGTCGGTGACGCCGAGAACCGGACCGGCTGCAAAAACGATTACGTTTCGTGAAGACGAGAGGAGGGACCGGGGAAAGACGGAGAACGCGGCCGTGGGTTACCGACGGGTCCAGCCTGGCTCGTAAAAATGCCCGGATGCATCGCCGAATATGGCCGAAAACACCTAAGTGCGCCCGGTAACAAGACGCCTCGTCGCGAAACGTTACGTCGAGGTGTGAAAAATTTGTCAGATCCCAGAAGATTGTTTCCAGCTTGTTTACCCAGACGGGATAATTTTCTATGCTAACACGCTTTGTCAAAATGTGAAATATACCTAACCAGAGCGGAACGATGGTAATTTTTACACGGCAAGAAAGAACACGAGATGAAGCCCTTATATTCTTAATCTTACAAAATAATCATTATCTTAATTGCATAAATATATTGCTTACGAAACTAATTGTTTATTGATCAATATTTGTTGTGATGCTCGAAACTTTTTTATCAAAACTTTTTTTAATTATTGCACATATACTAATTAATACGATACGAGAACATAACTTGTTTCAAAGATATATGAAGCATGTCCGACTTCGCTAACAGGAAGAACAGAACGGCGCGAAATTGTCTTGAGATGATCTGGCAATTTTCACATCTCTCTAAAATAATTAGACTGATGTCTGGCGGCGGGGGCGGGCGTTTAGCATCCTCGTGGACGTTAGACCACTTCGCACTCTCAGAGGAGCGGTAATTAACGATGCTTGGGCTCATGTACTTTCATAAAGTCCGCAACTTTCTAATGTGCCCGGCAAGTATCTCTGTTTAAGCGTAACGGGGCTACGTCGCTCCGTATAACGCGTATAACAATATCTTTTTCACCTTTCGAAATTAAAAAACGGCCGTCGCGTTAGGAAAGTTTGGAAAGTTCGGAATAGCGAGAATCCTCCTCCTCGCGCTGCGTCAATTACAATGCTCTCCATGAATACCCGACTATCCGATCAGGCTTCTAATACCGTCTAAGTCGATCGACAAAAAATCGATGATATTGTTCCGTTCTTTCATTTCTTCTTTCGCGAGCTCGTTGTGACTTTTTTTCACGAATAAGCAATCCGTACTTTGAAAGTTGACGAGGAGCGTTAAAACTTCGTTTTCTCGCTAATATTTTCATGCGGGGACGAGGCGAAGGAGATCGCAAAAGAGTGAAACGTCCTCCGTAAGCGTCGGTGCGAGAGTCGGTCGTTGAATGAACACCCTCTTCGCGTCTTTCATCCCCTTCGCGTTCGCGCAATGGCTTTATTATACGGCTCGGCTCGCGGAACGACTTTCCTTTAAATCGGAGGGACGTTTCGCGTGCTTTACGTTGACATTTACAGTGAAATCCCGAGCAGCGGGCGCAGCTGGTTTACCATTCGCTCAATGATGCCTTAAGGATCTACGGTACCGTGGCTGGAACCTGTTTCTCTTGTTCCTGGTTGCGCTGGCTATATTTATGCGCATTTGCACGCGCACGTCTACGCATATACGCGCGCGCGCATATCGTCGCCATACAAATTGAATTGCAACTAATTATGAAATATTGCCGATGCGTCGTCCCGTGTGAATACGCGAGAATTTCACGCCGCCGTCTCAAAAGTGTCCACCTAACTAAGACGCACAATCGTCCTGCGCGAAACTTACGCAATGCAGGGGGACGAAGTTATTTTATCTATTTAAAATTGGAATTTTGTGAAAGGGACAGTATATATTTGCGCAGACATTTCTCTAGGAAATGGTAGAGTGAAATTAATCATTATTCTCTCGCATTTTAAGCTTTGGAGGAAATAAGTTTCAAAGCTAGGTCTTTTTCTTAGAAAAAACTTGAATCTCTTTGCGGTAAACGCGTAATGATTTTAAATTAAATATTATACCTACATGATACGCGTATTTTTTTATCTTCTTTCTTTCTCAAGGTATTGGATAGAAGATTACTTTTGGACAATCCTCTCAGAGGATTATTTTTGTCGTCTCAGATCAGTCGGATTTCACAGCTCGGCAAGTTAATCCAGCAAAACTCACACGTGGCGGCGGACCGGGCCGACTTCGACTTCCTGTCGGCGCAGCGGCCGGGCGAGCGGGTCGCACGAGATATAACGCAAGCCGGATACGGACCTGCGTAATTGTACACATCGGCCGTGTTTCTGCCGTGTTAATCTTTGTCGTACGAGCGCGTCGTGCGACCCTTAAGGTCGCGCTCCCCCGAGCACGCCGCGGAAGTGCGAAATTAGTTCGGCGTAAGAGGACGAAATTATTCTATGCAGCTGCACATGTGCACACATACAATGTCTAATTCCATAACGGTTTAAAGTTTGGATCTACATGGTGATTTCGCGATTATTATATAATTTTCGTATGTTTGCTTGTCAAAAGAGCAATCGAGATTCAAAATATGTCTTTCGATTGATCGCAACGGACAGTCATACGAAGGAAAGTATGTTTTTTTTTTGCAATGCTAAAGAATTTGCATCAATATCGGTTATACATCCGTTTATTTTTTTCTTTTTGCTCAATTAAAGGTTGCTACACACAAGTTTAAATAAGTCGTGCTATGAACGTGAGACATTAATAATAATTATAATAAATATTAATTTATAAATTTTACATTTAAGATACAGATCTTTATAGTCAATCTTAGATAAGATACAGAGCGCAAGGTGTATCTTCGTATTTTAATAAATTTGTCTCTTTTGTTGATGATAGAAAATCTCGCAAATGGATAATATAATAATATGATGATACGGAAGTTATTTATTCGTGTGACTACTGTTAAATAATATTTGGCTAAATATACAGATAAATTTATGATAAATAATTTTTCTTAATCGATTTTTCACCCTTTTGCAAAATTATCCAAGATAGTGATAATCTCTAAATCTATTGAACTAATTGTGTGTTCTTTAATATTGATATCCATTATTACCGCCGTTTTGTCTGTTGCTTCCGACATTCGCATTGTCACTGCCACCGATGTTATTGCTAGGAGGATTGGAAAAGTAGCCGCCGCTATCACCGCCGCTCAAACCACCATCGTTATCTCGGCCAAACGATTGTCCTGCTGTAAAATATAAATTTCTCAAAGAACCCACAAATAGTACGTTAAAGTGCACAATGTAAGTTATTATTTTTCTACAAAAATTATGTACCTAGTATCTACTCTTAAATCATTTTATTTAAATGATAGTGAGATAGAGAAAGAAATCGAATTCTAGAATGCAGTAGAATATCAATGCTTAAGTGCAAAATTATGAAAAATTAGATTCTTTAATGTATGGACTTTATATACAATATTTAAATATCTCATTACACGAGAGTTAAAAGTTCTTTAATACATTCTTCCTAAATTTCCACTTGTTTTCCACGTCACTTTGACTCAATTAAACGGCAGATCGCAATCTTATCGCACCTGGTCTTCCCGACTGATAACCGTTGCCGCCTCCGCTATTAAATCCGCCGAGCTTTCCCTCGCCGGGGCCACCACTTGGATAACCACCGTTACTACCGCCTCCATTAAATCCTGAGTTATTCGTGAAACCGCCGCTCTTGCTACCTGGTCGACCAGAAGAATAACCGTCGTTGTTATCATTCGACCCGCCGGAGCCGTATCCTTCGCCGGCATTCGCTTCGCCCTCGTATCTAATTTGCGGTTTAAATCCATCCTGATCAGCCTCATACTCGACAATCTGTTTCCTACCGTCTGGAAGCAAAACGTTGAACTCGCCTTGAGCTCGGTCACCGTCTCTAGTCTCCGTGTGACTGTAATCGCTGCCGGTTTGCTGATCCTTCACTTTATAGGAAAACTCGTATTTTGCCGGCTCCTGAAAATAGAGAGATAAAAAACTGAAACCTGTAATAAAGGTAGTTCTACAGAATTATCAAACAGACTGGCTATTTCTGAAGAAAATCATTCCGCTTCGGATAATTGCCATATTTATTTCTAGTTCAATTTTAACGAGACATATGCATAACATATGCACTTACCGTACTTTCCTCTTGCGCGTTATCGTTGTAACCCTCGCCATTTCCCCTTCCTCCTCCTCCTCCTCCTCCTCCTCCTCCTCCAAAACTTCCATCCCCGTGCCCGAAATTCCCTGCATTTCCATTTGGACCTCCAGATGGATAGCCGTTAGCCCCACCGAAACTTCCTCCGTTTGAGCCTCCGGATGGATAGCCGTTGTTACTATTTCCACCCCTATTAGGCTGACTGGTTGATCGTCCACCGAATCCACTTTCATTCGGGGTTCCATAGCTGCTCGACGGTCCTCCACTATTTCCGCTATTGAA
>NW_020216048.1:0-50778 GCF_003070985.1 Temnothorax curvispinosus | reverse complement strand
CACCACGGCCAACATCATAATAAACGTTGTTCCACTGATCTGTGATAAGAATTTCAATTATAACGCTAATGCGCCATTAAAACACCGATAAATCTTGAAAAATGTAATGAACTTGTATCAAACGGTAATAAAATTATTTCAATGGTATTTTTTAATTTTGCACCAAAGTGTTAAACAATCTTCAAATATATACCTGTTTTTGCATCAAATTAGATTATTAATTATATCGAGCAATTTCGGTTATTATTTTGAAATTGATTTTATGCTACATAATTAATTTTAGTAGAGTCAAATGTTATACTCATCTATATAAACTTTTGTCAAGGTAAAGTCCTAACTATGTCAAATATATACCTGTTTGAAAGCCACATTTATAATCTAAGCAATAATTATTCTTAACGCCCGAAATAAAAATACTCATGAATTCGTGATCGAGTTCTCATCGTCAGTAAAATGCATTTCTAAATGTAGATGTATTCAAATTAAAATAAATCCGTTAACTTTATATTTCATAAACATTGAACGAACCTAAGTGTCATTTCTTCTCACCTTAAGCATATTGACGACTCCCATAGTGTTCTCCAGCGGCAAAAAGAAAATCAAATTTCCGTTACTCTATCCCTGCGAGGGAGACACCCGCTCTCCCTGCCTCTCGTTGCTGCACCCTTCCAGCGTGAGATGGATTTCTCGAGGGAATGACAAACACGAGGCCCGCATCGCTCTTTATATATCCCGGGGCTCATCCGCGTTTCTAGATCATAGTTTGGTGCAATCGGCAAGATTTACAGCAACGTACGACGCAAGTGTGTCACAAGATGCTGCACGGGATCGATGGAAAAGAGCCGGATCGGCGTGTAAGTAAGCGTATGCTCACGAGCAGATTCGCGCTCTATATCTCGCCGATCGCTGACTCCCGTCAGCGTTGCGCCGCGAATCGTTAACTCGTAATCATCTGGAGCGCCTCTAAATCGTCTCGCGTGGAGCCTTTGACGCGATCCTTGATATATCGCTCCGCCGCGCGCGGTAAAAAAAATATATTCTTAGTCGCGTCTTTTCTTATAAGCTATAGCTGCGCGATGTAAAACTGGAGAACTATATCCCACGTGCATTGAGATCAATGTAAACTCATATCGAGCTGCAAACAGAAATGCAATAATAAGATATATATTTACGTCATGATGTGAATATAAGAGAACATATATCGCGTGCATCTCGTGCTTAATTAATCATGATATACGTAACCACATCATTTAATTGATTTTATTAATTTTTCCTCTATTAATAGAAGAATAAAAAAGTTATCCTCTTTAGCCTAAAAGTCGTCAGATTATAGTAATATTATTACAATATATTAATTACTATATCATTATTATCATATCTTGAGTTTAAAAAATGTCTGGACATTTGTTTTCTCTCTTGTAAGTACCTAATATCCTTTTGATCCATAAAACCTAAACTATTTGCCTTTACAGAAAAAATTTATCGACCTCTGCTCCATGATTGACGCGTTTAAATACCGCCGACATGCGCGTGAAATGTATATCCTCCAATTATAAAAAGCCTAAACATCGCGGCTTTTCCGCGCGTAGAGCTGAGACGATCCGCTTTGACGCAATAGACCTAGTGTGACGCAAACTTGCATAACGTCTCATCCAGCGTGCCGCCGCTACCGTCACCTGCATTCGGTACGAATGCACGGATTGCACAAATTTTCCCCGGACGACGTGGCATGCACGTGCATACGGAGCACCAAATAAGTGCGCGAGAGTAACTTGAGGTAACTCTCTCTATGCGCTCATTAATGTTTCCGATTGATCTTTCTAACGTTGATCAACTTTTATCTTATTCCGATTAATCTGACCGGAATAAAATAATATATTTCTCAATATATATATGATAAACAATATAAATAGTGCTTTTTTGCTAAAGATTTAATACTTTTAAATTTGATTGTAATTAATTAGCAATTATGCAGTTATTTTTTACTTATAATACTTGATTGATTTTAACGATGAATTTTGTTATTATTTCTACATTTGGATTCTTCGACCACACCTCTTGGTAGTGTGAAAGGGTTAAAATACAAGAAATAAAATATGATGTAATGAGAAAAATCCCTTCGCTCGCGATCGTTCGATTACATTTTACATTGAGCAGACACGGCGGACGCAATCTCTTTGTGTGAATACATCGTCGAGAGAAGATGTTTTGTGTACGGCACACGATTCCTCTCTAGATACGCATCTCTCGGTCTCGCGGGCTTTGTGTCACTTGTGTAAATGAGAACATAGTCGTTCTATGTCGGCATACAAATCTCTACACTGCGTCCCGATCGCCATCAATTATCCGCGTGATAATCCGGTACGACATTAAAAATTCGAATCAGAAAACACAAACTTATTCCTCATTTTTTGCCACTGGCAAATTTTGCTGATACTAAAAAATATTAATATTGTTATCACAAATTTATTATATCGCTATTATATTCTAATAATAAGTCAAATTGTTACATTTTCATTGATTCTATTCATATAGTATGCATACCACATTGAATAGTTGATCAGGAATTAAAAAATTGAAGGAAACAAAAAAGTTAAAATAGGGCAGAAAAAACTTTTGAGAATAAGGGAAACGAAAGTAATTCCTCTTAAATCCCCCGATTGAAAAGAGACGGAGGAGAGACATATGTTCATACTCGTTTTTTCTCTTATGCATTCTTCACGCATCTTCGCGCATTCTCGCATCCCTGTTTACATCGCGCAGGCTCGCGTGTAGAAATGCGCCGAGAGTCCGCATATAGCATACACACAATATATGATTCACAAAATTATTCATTCCTTCATTAAAACTAACAGATTAGCGTAAAATAAAAGTAAATTTACAATACAAATGTATAAAATTTATTTGTAAATGCACATTGTCTGTATGTACAGGGGTATGTATGTGTGTGTGTGTTCTTTTAATGCTGTGTGCATGTGTATAAGACGTTTCCTCTGTGTGCACGTAAACAGCTGAAAATGGCCGCAGCGTGGAAACACCGTCCGCAATCGAGATAAATATCTTGCTCCTATAATGGTTAAAGTAAATATCAACAGATTCTTACACACGTGCACGCTGATTGTCTGCAATCTCACGTACACGATAATTCGCTTGATACATTCATACATCAAGAGACTGGTGAGCGATTGGTACGAGAAGCACAGATCTGTCAAGATCATGCATCGCAGTGAAAACTTTTTGATAGTCGACAAGCCCTACGACATGTACATAAATAGTAATAATCCCGACAGAAAGGTGAGAGCATCCTCGTTTCGGGTGGGCGATTAACGTGTATCCGTAAATCGCTCAGGCATTTACCGTTTTCAGAATACTCTTCAGACGGAACTGCGTGAGATGCTGCCAGACCTGGTTAATCCACGGCTGTGCCACGAGTTTCATTTTGTTCACCGGTTGGATTATCCCACGAGCGGCGTCATGTGCATAGCTTTAAATAAAAGGGCGGCCAGAGCGGCGTCGTCCGCCTTCGAAAATCACAAGGTGCAAAAGTTCTACTTAGCACTGGTACATGGTCACATACATGAACCTCACATCGTAATCGACAAACCAATTGGTTAGGAATTGCGATAGCGCGACGTTGCAGTAACAACCGATTTGGCAAAGCCTTATTACCTTGATACCTTCCTCGACCTAGGTGCTGACGTTCGAGAGATGACTGGCAATCACAAAATGTGTACGAACGACAGTATCTTTTGCGACAAGCCACGCAGATCTTACACGACGCTGGTAGTATTGGAACATGGGTTTTGGAAAGGCAAGCCCGCCACTAAAATCTTGCTGGCACCTGGCACAGGTAGACGACACCAGTTGAGAGTACATTGCCATCATATCGGTCACACAGTCATAGGAGATTATACGTACAGCGAAGGCAAAGATATAGAACCTCACAGAACCTACCTTCATTCCCTTAGGTACCATTAACTTAGAGTATTGCTGTTTGAGATGTATATATAATTGTCTCATTAACATTACATTTACTTTCAAGGTTAGTATTGAACTGTGATATTGAAAATATGGATGTGAGAACGGCGGATCCGTTTGATGCCTCTGTATTGTCCGATTACAAAGCGACAAATGTGACAAAAATCTTGGACGAGAATATATTTCGCGATATATACAAACTTATGGAATAAAATTAAGACGTTTTCATTTTGTGGTAGCACAGATTTATTCAGTCGCCCTGACGCCAGATTCGTTCACCTCGAATTGGAAAGTGATCCTCGGCAAGTGCGAGGCCAGCATTACGCAAGCGTATCGCAAGATTTTTCGGTAGAAATATATAGAGGTGGTAATCATACTCGACCATGTGAATCCTAAAGCTGGCTGCTCACTCGCGTCTTCAGAAATGAGTCTGTGCCCCCCTATAACCGCGGAAACCTGGAAAATAGATGTGTCAGCAATGCGATACAACAATGTGCCTGAAATTGCGTTTACCTGGTTAATGCAGATCACGCACAGGTCATCGTTTTTACAAAGTTCATGTAATTGTCGTCCGATGAGCCTCTTAGATTTGCCCTGTTGCTGCTCCTTCCAGTCCTCTACTCTGTAAGGGGCAGCTATCGAATCGATGATTAACAACCCTATTTTACGAGCATTCATCAGCATTGGAACTCTACGTTGCAGACACACCACCAGTTCTTCCTTCAACATTAGCGAATTGACATACGATTAACGGTACAATCTATATATTGCGTTACCCCTCAATTATAGATAATATATTTTAATTACAATGGTGGCTACGTGGCTCACGAATATCACATCTCCATTCACAGGATGAGTTTTAGCTATCTCCGAGTTCTCCAGCAACTGCTGCAACCGTTTTGAGGGAAAAGCAGTCTCCGTGCAAATATATATGGCACCTGTTAACACGTCAGTAATTCCACCATAAACATTTCATAATAGCATAAATATTTGAAGAAGACTCCAGATAGTCAAGAGAGAAAGGATTGAAAGTGTAACATAGAGCTCTATTATCCACTTTAATAATATTTATCAAATTATCTTAAATTCTTTTTCTAAATACATCAAAAGTATTTTAAAATATGTAAAGATAATATTTATATCAAGAACTTAAAGATAAAATGTCGCGTCGCCGGGAAAGTCTTTTATTTGCTCTCAGACTGCTTGGCGTGATATCGGCATGCATTTTTTCCCAGAGTTTTCGAACGTTTACCAGCTCCGAGGCCGCCCGCGGTTATCGGCAGTTGGACGGTGAGACACAACTGCAAAGCCAGCTGTGTCTTCCCGGTGCCGGCGGCGCCGTAAATCTGCGTGATACCCCTGCAAGGTACGCCGCCTCTGAGTTTCGCGTCCAGTCTCGCGCAGCCGGTTGTCAGAAACCTCTCCCTAATTGCGGCCGCGTCCGTCACTGTAGCGTGCATTCGCACGGGAAAATTTATTTTATGCGTAATAAGTACATACATGCGACAGCCGAAATGTCAAAATGTCACTCTGATTCGGTGCTCAGAGAGCGCAGATACTCTTTCTTTTCTCAGACGATACCTAGCAGTTCCTCCATCTCGAAATTGATCTGCGATATGTTTGATAATATCGTATATTAGCGTTTATCACTGGCAGAGCCGGCACTTAGTAAAGCCGTCGTACACAAACTAACGTAAAGTGTATACTCGTCACACTCCATGCGATTGTGGCGCCGTTCTTCGTTCACAGCGAGAGATACATTACAAAACAAAGCAAACAAAATACTAGATATAATACAAAAAAAGTACTTAATGCATGTATTTTATATACAAGTCAAATCATCCTTAAATAATCGTGTCCTGCTGTTTTGTACTTTTTTTTTAAATATGCTAAAATTTTAAGAACGCTCAAGGATCGCTAATAATCAGTGTATACATTGCATAATGTTCTCGTTTTTTCCATGTAGACATCTATTTTCCTCCTCTCGAGGAAACTTTTACTTTACGTTTCTTCACATGCTTTTTTATCTTGACTTTTCGCTTCTCTGCCTGCTGTTCTTTGATTGCCTTTTTACGCGCCTTAAAATCAAATATAAAGATCAATTAGACGTGAAAGTAACAGATTCATAGTGTTGTGCAGAAAAATGAATAATATAATCTTACTTTTCTGCTTTCGGGACTTTCGTCTCTGGGTCTAGCTGAATTTACGAATTTACTCTTATTATCCTCGCTGTCTGTTTCGCTCTCGTTTTCGCTGTCGGAATCATCATTATCCTCGGAGGAGGTATAAGCATC
Organism: Temnothorax curvispinosus; assembly: GCF_003070985.1. Lineage (NCBI taxonomy): Eukaryota > Metazoa > Arthropoda > Insecta > Hymenoptera > Formicidae > Temnothorax > Temnothorax curvispinosus. The sequence goes on along the minus strand of NW_020216048.1, from coordinate 44,506 downwards.
GCTTCCCTCCTTCATACTTTTGCCATCTGCCTTGTGTTTGTTGGCGAGGATCTCCGGTGTTTCCGCGGGCTTAGATAAGTCCGCTTTCAAGCCTATCAGTGTCTTGTAAATCAAATCTTTACCGGATTTCGCGAGATTTATATCACGTTCCACATTGATCACCTACGAAAGGATACACGATAGAACCAAATAGAATATAGAATTATGCGTTACGTGCGCCTGCAGTAATCGCCGATACCTGAGTCAATCTCTGTGGAATGTAAGCTTGCTTGAAAACCGCCTCCTCTATTTCCCGTTGCTGCGGATCTTTCTCTTGATCCGCCTCCTGCATCCACATGTCCAAATACTCGTCCATGTTATTCTCGTTTACCGTTGGATCCGTTATAAAGTCGAACAATGCTTGAAGCGGCATAACTCCCACGTTGTGCTTTTTGAAAAATGCTGAAAAATAAATAATACAAATATACATCAAGTACATTTCTTTTTTTTTTTAACTGCAAGCCGGAACATTAAAATGTCATACCTGTAACATTGCTACAGTCGTTCCTGAGGAATTCCATCGCGTTACAATGATCACGATCTACAGCCTGCGAAACGTCAATGACCACGATCGATCCGTCGTGATAGAGCATATTGTACTCGCTTAAATCAGCATGAACGAGCCTGCACTTGTTGTACATCTTCCACATGATTTCGATACACTCTCTGTACAACGTCCTCGACTTTGAATCCGTAAGTACGGCGTCCTTCAGTTTGGGCGCCGCCCAGCCGTCCGAGCCCAAGAACTCCATCAGCAACATGTGACCGCCGCACAAGTGTGGCCGCGGCGCTCGGACACCGCCCTGCTCCAGACGCTTCAAATTAGAAAATTCCTTCTCCGCCCAGATCTTCACCATCTTGCGCGGATTGTGCAGGGAGTGCACGTGGTCGAAACGGTATTCACCCCTAATGTACTTCTCCCGATTTCTAAACGTCAGGATGGACGTCCGGTATATCTTGATGGCGATCTCGTCTTCGTTCTTCGACCTGGCATAATAGACATTGGCCTCTTTCCCGGTCGAGATGCAACCGTTTATCTCCGCCAGCACTCCTCTCTCGAACAGTTTGTGCAGCTTGTTCTTGATGCGCGAATCCAACACGTTCTCGATCGTCGCGTGATCGCTTTTGTCTTTCGTCCTTATGCGATCTTTGTCAACCCGTCTGTCATTCTCGACCAGCACGTTCGCCACGTGGCCTGGCAACGACGGACCCGCGTATTTCTCCAAATTAATTTTATTCGAATAACGGGTCAGCAGCTTGTGTTTAGGTTGATAATTCGTTACCTTTGTCGACGTGGTCTGAGCGTTGGGCCTCTGCGAGCTCGTTTTCACGACGGTATTCTTTTCCTCGTCCAAATCGTAATCGTTGTTACAAAAATAGTCGTCGTCGTCATCGTCGTCATCGTTGTCCACGTTGTTCGTTTTATTGTCCGTAATGTGCAGATCGGCCACTTTTTTCTCCACATTAAATAAAGGCCTTCCTTTGAATGTGTTCTGCCTGTGTGAAAGACGATAACAACGTAAACAACAGCTTCGAAGACCCAACAGACTTGCAAACAAAACTTTATAAACATTCGTAATCCTCAACTCGCAGCTTTTTGAGAATAAAAGATGAAAGCGAAATACATGTAACTTACGTCTGCAACCGTTCGTCCTCATCAGCGTCGCTGAATTGACCTTCCTCGAAGTCTTCTCCCCGCATGATGGGATGCATCTTCCAATAACTTATTGCACAACGTGTCGCCAGACCACGTGCTCCCAAGGTATGACACTATACCCTTCGCCTCTCGCGGACGACAAATGCTTTCCCTTTCGAAGCAATCGGAGCACGCTATTAAAGCCGTGGCACACGGTGCGTTTCGTTCCGCTGGATCGCATGTAAGCCGTCTCACCTGAAAATTATTTGAGTACTCAATCTTGCGCAATTAGTAGATTCGCTCGCGGTTTCCGTATAATGAGTAATTACCAGCGGAACGGCGTGCGATTGGTCAGTTCCTCGCGTCAGGTTTGGTTTTTAATCAACTCTAGGGAATCCTCGTGTGCTCGTGTCTCTGTCTTGTTTGCGCCCTCTATACGTTTCACGTTTCGTGCCTCGAACGCAGATCGTTCTTTTGTTTACATCAATAATTTAAACTACGAAATTATGTTGAGATGACAGAGAGTAAGCTCTTTTTGACAATTTCCGTATCAATACCGTCCTCTGATACACCTGCAATTTATTTCAACTTCACGTTGATTATTTTTACGTCTCCGCGAAACTGATGTAAATCACGCTTTTTAATTAATCAGAATGTTATTAATTATTATTTATGTTTTGTAATTGAAAACATATTTCCTGAGTTGTTTGCCGCACGAATACAGCGTTAAATGTCATGTCTTTTAATAATCGATGCTAGCATTGTTGTAATATTTTTTAACACAATTGATTCTTGTATTGGCATAATTGGTATTATTTTATGTAATGCTGTACACATATTATAATCAGATCGTATAAATGGGGACGTTCAGAAATATACCATTTTGTAAGCTCTCAGTTTTATCTACTTTGTTCATCTACTTTATCAATAAAGTTAAGAGTGTATAATAAACGTGTAAACCTAACGAATGGTTTTCTAAATTTGGCAAGGACTTGAACTTGACACTTAGATAATACTTGAACATTTACAGATAAGAGTGTCAAACAACTCCGAGTGGCAATATCCTACCATGGAGAGTATCATGCGGTCCATGCAAGAGTGCAACGCTATTCGTTATGCATCTTATAGAACCGCTGCAAAGATGCAGATATTACATAGAGAATTGCACAGTAAGTAATAATAAAGTCTTCCTTATATAAATTTCTTTTGCCGAATATTGCCGAATTTAATTGCTCAAAATTGTTTTGTTTTACTTTAGTGATGCACGTGGAGCTGGAGTTAATAGCGGGAGTGTTCGAACGTCACAGGCTCTCCATCACTGAAAATTGTGTCAATTTAGACCCGAGTGAAATCGAGGACGTTCTTTCCGACATCTATTTCGCGGCACAGAAAGAAAGTAATTTCAATTTTGATGTTGACCTTGTGACGAAGCTCGCCACAAGTTATATCCTGAATACTTTTGACAAGTAAGTTTTTATCTCACCGTATTACGTTAATATCATTGTATCTATAATCTCAATGTAATTTAAATTATCTTTCTTTAAACACATATATTATTAGTAATAATAATTTAACGTTACAGACAAAGTACCGGAAATATTTTAGTGTTCTCGGTAAAAGTTGCGTTGGTATTATTGTGCAGTGGCAAATTACAAGAGAAATATGGATATTTATATCAACAATTGGCCGATCACAATGCGTGTTTATCTCGAGCTGGCTTGCACACCTTATTAACGAATGTCTGCAAAATAACGGAAATGCTGGGGGAAAGTATAGCATACGGATACGAACAGATTCAGTCACACATAGATGCCTGTTTTGTAAAGGTATGAACAGAACTGATTTTGTGTTCATCCCATCTGTTAAAAACGATCTCTATTAAATAATTTTGTCGATACACTTTAGTCTCAAGGTGGCCTCGGAGTTACTGAAGCGGAGTTTGCCACGTGGATCATGCAAGAACCTCCACTACTGGTTTGGATAACGACGTTCAATCGAATAAAATCTGCAGAACATAGTAAGTAACAAAATTGAAAAAAATATTGTGGACTCAAATATGATAGTTAACAATTTTTACTTGCAGTTGTACATAACATCAGATGTTCCTCGTGTAAGGTAACGCCGGTACAGGGACCGAGATATAGCTGTTTGAAATGCACTGGGTATCATCAGTGCCAGGAATGTTTTCTCCTAGGAAAGACATCGAACAAGCACAAATTGAAGCACCCGATTCGCGAGTTTTGCGTGAAGGTATAATGTTTAGATTTCTATTCTCTAACGTGTTAAACATGTTACTCAAAAACAATTCTTTCACAGACTTCACATCGTGAAATTACGAAGCTGATCCTTGAATTGATCAGAAATAAACTGAGATTGTGTCCTACCAGAGCAGTCACGATGGAGGACACAGTTGCAGACGCTGTCAGGTTCGTCGCACATACAAACTGCACTTCTACAATTTTATAAACAATTATGTAATATCCTTTAGTGGGAAAATATATTTCTTACAGTAATGAAACCAAACGAACGGATTACGGCTCGATAAGAAGCACGGTTAAGCGAAAAATTCTGACTGATCCGCAAAAGGAATTACAAAGTATCATAATGCACTTGGAAGAAGAAAATCGACAATTGCAAATCGAGTTGCTAGATATACAGGGCACCAAAGCAGAGAGGCTACAACGTCATCGAGCGACCATCGAATCTCAACTGCAGCGATTGAAAATGCTTAAGGTACGTTAAGTTGAAAATTGTTTAAGCGTTGTTCGCTAAATCTGTCTAATTTTTATAGAAATGTTTATTCACCGATACGGCCCAAGTGCCACAGATCATCACTCGTATGCAAAGCACCCCGATGCTGCCACCCTTGTCGTCCAGATTAACGGCCTTGCCTCTGGAATTCGAATTGAGTCCGATTATCAGACAAGACGGCACGAACCAACAAGGAGTCAAATTACAACATAGAAAAGAAAAATTAATGTTAAATAGTTTTAATACATCATCGCCTATAGAACGTACGGTAGAAGAGAATAACGCCAACGCTCTTTCTTGCGTCGAAGAGGCCTCCACAAGTACTGGATTCGCCAATATGTCAGAAAGCAATCGTATAGAATTAAGTACTTGGATCGGAGGTGAGTACAAAATACATTAACGCAATTAAGAAGAATCCGTAAATTTATATGAACGCTTGTTAAATTAGGAACAAGAAGAAGAGAATTGACTCCAGCTGACAGTGGCTTCTCTCAGTGGTTGGCCGCTGGCAACTCGAACTGCAAGGAAGACAATTACGCGGCAATTAGTAGTACAAATAATGACACGTCGTTGATAGCTTCTCAATCTCCAACTGGCATTCATAGAGACAATACGCCGTCTTCCCTGCAACGCCCCGATAAACACTCGCAACACAGTAGTTTGCAAAATATTCAAGGAGATCTTAATGATATACTAGATAGACTGCAAAATATGGTTGCAAATGACTGCTTTGACGGTAAGTTATACAGAATGACACGAAAATATGTACGTAACTAATGTATGCGCTTTTTGTAGAATCATACGATGGCAATGACAATTGTAAATTGAAACGTGCCACTACAGAGATGGAAGATCTATTGACTGGCCTCATTGAAGGTATGGAATCTCGTAAAAGTAAACTTACTACTATCGTCTAAAGATACGCCTTAAATGTAAACTTAGATATCGTACGTTTAACAATTTTTATATCGCACCGACTGACTACTTTTTCTTTGCAATTTTGCTATAATAATCTTAGGTACTTGTTTTTGACTCTTTTACCGGCCTCTCATGTATAAAACGTGCCATTTTAAATGACGCATTATCCAAAGAAGGAAATCAATAGATTATCTAAATATACTAAGCAATAACGAGTACGAAGATTGCACTCGATATTACACGCTGATAATCAAGCAATATATTTAGTGATAATTGTGAGATATGATTACGACTATTATATTTGAAAGAGTATCTTTTTCATATTTTTTACATACGTATTTATTGTAATATCTGTGCAATCATTAAAGAAACGATCTATTTTGAAGATTTCTATTGATAATGTGTGAAAAATGGATGGGTTTTATGGTTCTACATTTAATATGCACTTTTAAGAACTTAAGAAGTTCTTAACTACTTAAGAACTTGAGTAGTTTTAATTAATTTAGTCTCGATAAGTTAGAAAAAATTATATGAACCTCGTTGTAACGCGAGAAATTGTAACTCCGTCCATTTAAATCCCCTCAATGTAACGAGTAATTTTATTATCGCTATTTGCACATACATAGGCGTCTTGTATAAGACATTATAAAATAAGTGCCTTATAATCTATGTTAAAAGTAATATAAGTCGTTATGTCAATTTTTTTTACGACCCGACTAGATAGCTGATGTTACGATATATAATCTACATAATCGAAAGTAGAAAAATTTGTACGTGCATAATGCCAGGCTGTATGGTACAAAAGTCTTTGAAATTTAATACTGAACAAAAATATATCGGACATTTACTACATGTCCTTCTCTAGATGTAGCGTGTCGGTTAGATAAGTGACTTTGAGGAACCTCGAGAAATGCGTTTTCTCCGTCGGTCGATTTACCGTCCACGCCATCACGCGAACACCGCGCTCGCGCCATCGTTCTATTACGCGTCTGAAATAAAAATTGAATATACATAAACTTGTTCTTACGAATATGTATACGTGAATGAATGAAATTGTGAAAGTCTGAATTTTAAAAGCGTTTACTTACGGATTTACTATATCCTTGTGCAACAGCACAGCCGAGACGCCAACGATATAGTAGACAAAGCGCGGTAGCAGCCACTCGTACAAAATCTCCAAAATGCAAGCTGCCAAATGCTTAAAAGGATTGCGGTACCGTGCCGGGCCGGGTGCTTCCAGACCGGCGTACGACGCTCTCGAGAAAAAATATGGCCTCCAAGCGAGACTCGAGACAATACGCGGCTCTTTCTTCCTAATCTGAACATAAAATTTTTAAAAATATAATTTTTGTTTAAATCGACATAGAGATATGTAACTTAAGTTATTAATCGATGTAATTCGTACCATGTACACTACGATCGGATTGAAACTCGACACGACGCCTCTCTGGAACAATTTTGGATATTTCTCGTACGCGTCTAGAACGATTTGCACAACGTCCATCCTCGTCTCTTTTATGTCTATAATTATTCTTTGCTCGCTGTTCAGGCATTCCTGCAGCGCGTCGTGGAACAGGGCGATCTTCTCGCCTTCGGAAAATTTGTTCCTTTGGCAAAACAATTTTTTCTTTGTTAAAATACTCCGACAATACGCTAGGCGCACGCATTTTTTATACAAAAGCTACAATTAAGTTGAAATATACATATATATAATCGTACTTAAGTGGGTGATTGTAAGTTATGTCAAACTCCTTCAATTCTTCCCATGTCATTTCACTAATCGTGCCCATCTGGCCTGTGAGTCTTTCGATTGTCGGGTCATGGAACGTTATTGGAATGTTATCTTTCGTTAGTCGTAAATCAAGCTCAACTGCAGTACAACCCTTTCCTTTGCTCTGTAAAAAAAAATATGGACAATGCAGCAAGGAATACCATTGCCAAAGTGGGAATGTTTGTAGCACACAAAATAAATAAAATTAGTACGCTTGAAACTACAACGGAAATATTTAATAATTAAACAGGACAATGCATTAATATAAAAATATTTTACAGAAGAGTTCCTCCGCCTTGCATTATTAAGCGACAATGAATATGTTAAACAAGCCAACGGCAAAATCAAGAGGCACACAAAACGTCCGGGCTCCAAACAAAAATTCTTAGATACTATGATAGCTAAGCTACGTCGAGGTGTGTAACTTTACATTTCGGAAAGCCAACAAACTGTTCTCGGGATAATCGTATCCTCCACCACGGTGGGCCACCACTCGCATGCAATATTGCTCTCCGTTACCGTGGTTTTCAGGCACGGAGCTATCTCTGCCCAGGAGGAGCGGATTCACGCCGAGCACCTCTTGCACGGTGCCGACGGGCGGAGGGGACACTCGGGTCAATTTCAGCGCTACCACGACAATCAACGAGCCCCAAACGATCCAGGGAACGGAAAACTCATACAGGACGGTGACCAGCCCGCTCATCGCGGTCTCCAGGAATATCCATAGCAAAGCGCTATTCACGATCAGCTCGAGAACGTGATACATCTTGGACGTCTTGGTGTTAATCTCTCTCCACGTTCACCGCGCGCAGGATTGCGCGTTGCGTGCTCTATCTAATTGTAAAAATCCCCTTCAAATCCCCTCGCCTTGCCATAAACGAGAGAGCGAGGGGAAATCCAGGCGAGTGTTTGCTGTTTGCCGTACTATGTTACCTCAGATAAGATTAATTGCTCCTCATAAAGCACGGCCGAGTCTTGAAAAATGCGCGAGGTCGAGCGCAACTCGTGCGACGAGCATCCTGGCAGGGCGCGTCATTCTCTCTCTCGCTCGCGAATTAATTTGCGGGGTCGATTCGTCCGAATTTCGTACCCTCCGACCCTCCGGCCAAACATCGGCGGAAGCTTGCTAACAATGCTAACAGGGCACGTTTTTTTCTCTTCGAGACGAGATAATTCTTTTTCTCCTTATCTCTCACAATCTCTCGTTCGTTCTCTCGTCTCGGTGGATCGGTCGACGCGCGATTCACGCGATTCACTTCGAGAGACCGTGCCAGCGGCGCACGGTATAAGATCTCATCTCTCTCAAACACGCCTAAACAAAAACAATACTATTCGCGACGACGCGAGTACGCGAACCTTGGGCGCGTCCCTATGCAGCTGCATGATTCAGACGATTCGGCGCGGCTCGAATCCTTCGTCTTCGCGTCACGCGTTTCTTCCCGCGCGAGATTCGCGATTGGCTGATTTCCACTTGCCTCGCGAGCAATGCCTTTTGACAGGAAAGGCATCGGAGCGAGAGAGAGAGAGGACTGTCATTAGTGTCGTGTGTCGTTATCGTTATCTCATTCTCGCTCGAACGGGAGTGACGAGAGCGGGGATTGCGGGGAGGAGTACGAATAACGGGACGTATGTTGCACAATTATGCTGATGTTGCTAACCTTTCGAGTTAAATGCTGAACACGCATATGAATATGGATTAGAAATAAAAAGAAATCGCTGGGGCGAATCGTAACTCAAAATACCTTGCCTTACGTTCCTCATCAATAATTCAAACGATACTCGATGACGAGAAATGCATGATAAGGGATTTTTTTTACGTGCATATTGAAGACCGGACTCTTCGGGGTCGAGCAAAGGTTGCGTTGAACTTGACTCGTCGCGAGGTATTTGAGAGCGAGACGGCGTTCGAGGAACTTCCACGTTAGACATGGCAAGAACGAAATCCAAGGAGCCAGGTGCTCTCTCGAAACTCTACCTGGCGTCGTATAATCTAGGCCAGACGTTAGGGTACGTCAGTTTGTGAATAATAAAGTGCAACTTTTCTCACGATTAATTTTTTTACACAATATTGTATAAAAGGTGTCTTTTTCATCGCTCTGTTCCGTTTGTTACGGAGTTTTCTTTGTGCGTCTTATATTTTTTTTTCTTAAATGTTTTGAAAAGAGATAAATTTTTTTCTTTTATTTTAGATGGAGCTATATATTGTATCAGATTATACAATATTATATCCAGCCTTCTTCCGGTGGTACCTTATGGGATAAGACCAAGCTACTTGTGATTGTTTTTCAGAATGCAGCTTTATTGGAGGTATATTCGACGATATATCTTAGAACTTTTGATTGAATGTAATCTGAGACAGGCAGAAATTATCTAAAACCTTAGGCCAAATCTTGAGCCTTTGATTTTGAATTTCTATTGGAAATATTATCAAGCAGCAAAAGTATAATTTTTTTTAAGAGTTGAAATTAAGACTAAATTTGAATTAAAAATATCAGCAAATGGGGGAAGAGTTTTGTGAAATCTCTCACTATATAGATTAGAAACTTCAAAAGTGTTAAGATTTTCATGTAGATTTATTCCTGAAAGTATAATGAGTACATTACTTATGTATAGTTAATTATAGAAGTTTCTTTTTTCAGATAATGCACGCAGCACTTGGATTGGTACGATCCAATGTTGTAATCACAACATTCCAAGTCTTCAGTCGCGTCCTGGTTGTAGTCGGGGTTATCCTGGCTACTCCTTATACGTATGCTGCTGCGTCCCCAGGTCTTCTGCTGGCTCTCACCGCGTGGTCCATTACGGAAATCATTAGATACTCCTATTATTTTGCAAACCTCATCGGTATTGTGCCACACCTACTGGTCTGGCTGAGGTGAGCTTAAAAATCTCTTCCACTGTTTCAAAAAGTTATTTTTATTTACGTGAGATCACATTACGAAGTGGAAACTTGGGCTTTCAGATATACGTTGTTCATCATACTGTATCCGTTGGGCGTGACCGGCGAATTATTGTGCTTCTATGCCGCCGTAAGGTACGCCAGCGCTAATCCCGACTCTTGGAGCTACATTCTACCGAACAAATGGAACTTCACATTCAGTTACTTGTATTTCCTGATATCAGTTATGCTGTTATACATTCCAGGTGAATATCAAAAGCGTAAAATTACATAGTAAACAGGAAATAAATTATTCATTAAATATTTCGTTTGTTCACTGTGCAGGTTTTCCACATCTTTATATGCACATGTTCGTGCAAAGGCGCAAAATACTCGGTCCCGATACTACCGCGAAGGAGAAATAGCTTGTAAATCCAATACAATAAATATTTTGTTATGCATTTCTAATTCACATTTATATGTATAAAGGAAATAATGAGAGGGGATTTGTAAAAAATATTTTGGATTAAGGAATGGTTATGCGTTTTTGAAAAAACATTAAATATAGAATATTTTGTAGAAAGTATTTATTTATTCCTAAAAATTTTATTACACGTCAAATCATGTAATCGAATGCCTGTCATTGTCAATCTCGGTTTCAGAGGTTGCTAAAAAATGAATTTTAAAATGGTTATTTCATCAGAAGGATTCCTATATTATCGATGCAGCTTAGAATTGTTATAAGCCGGAAAATGGGTTATGCTTTGCGCACCGAAAATATATTGTAGATTTGAAAGATATTATTCAATTTGATTTTATTGTTTCTCATCGATGTGAGTTATGATGTCAAATACCGTCATTTTATTTTTAATATTATTTGATAGAAAGAACTTTAATACTGATAAAGAGAGAGAACTTCTTTAGTAAAGCGCATAACCTTTAAGACTTTCGCGCCTACTGTGTTGTTGTTAATCTACCTGTTACTATTAATCTATCCTCAGATAAAGTACAATGAAGCTCACGCGGGTATTATACAAGCAGCATATAGGTAGGATGATTAGAAAACTGTGGTACGTGAAGCGAGAACGTAAAATAATTGACACCAAGACGGAAGCATACTTGTCGACGTTGAGAATTTCGGTGAAGGACGCCTCGGAAGTAGCCTGTCCGAAACAAGAATTTCCAAGGTACTCTTCTCTCCTGCATTTCTCGCAAGTTACTGTTTATATATCTGATACTAATTGTAAATTGTGTGTTATACAAGGGTAAATTTAGAGTTTCTGAAGCCAAGGCAAATAACGTTTGACGAAACGCATCCTGACTGGAAGGCTCAGGCTTGCTTGGTATTTGAGGATCGTAATATCCTGCAAGAGGGATTTTCTCAAGCACAGATACTGACAAATACTGTGTGTCTGCCGGACAGTTCTTCAAATTATATCCAAGATTCAGATTTAAATCTGCCGGAACATGTAGATGACATAGTAAAAAGGTATATTAAATTAATTTTTGTTTTAAATTAATTTTCTACTCATATATTGAATATTCTTTGGTATTTTTAGGATAATTTATACTTCAAATATATTTGACGCTCATCAAGAAAAATTGCCAAAAAGGAAGGATCCTGAAAGACCTGCGTGGGTGTTTCCTAGAGATTTTGGCATAACCAATAAGAGAAAAATGTTAGTAAGTTAAATATTTAAACAGCAACAGTATATATACATTCATACTTATTTCTTAACAATATTTAATATTTTTTGCAGGCGAAACTTGTCTAGGAAACTTATACAACTTTGCGAGTTATTGTCGGGTCCAGATATCGCGCAGAAACGATGTATTTTGTATGATGGGATAACAAAGTTAAACTTAGGTAGCTTATAGCTTATAGCTTAGTTGGATATTTAAATGTTGCACTGTGCATTCAATATTCCACTCAAACATCACATGTTGTTTTCCAGATAAAGAATCGGACCTCATTCAATTTACCCTAAGATCGGATGTGGCGGTCATGTCGTCGAATCCTCTAAAACCAATAGAAAGTTCTGACAGCAATATGGAAATAGAGCTCCCAAATATACATCCAATGCATCACACCATCGGTTTGAATGCGACAAACATTTACAGAACTGAGGACATATATCGTAAGTTTAATGCTCGTTATTTCCAATATACATATACAATATACTTCTAATATCTAAGTATACTCTAATTACAGCTCTCAGTGCAACATCGCCTTGGATGAACGTTCATACCATCTTTGTGCACTACGACCCCGAGGAAGTGAAAAATTTGACGGAATTAGCTGTGATGCAGAGTCAAATTTTTGGTCGCACTCTGATAAAAACGTACACCGCGGCGGCGTCATGTGCACGGCAGAAGTTCGGTTCATCCGTGAAGAAACTGCCAGAACCCGTGACCGTGCAATGCATTCAATCGGATGGGAAGAACTATCACTTTTTCATATTTCAACTCAATTCGTTGGACGCCAATGACGCTCGTGTGAAGAATTTCTGGTGTCCTCTATCGCCGTTGACGCTTTACGAGAAAGCTGAATATGACGTTGGCAGGCCAGTAGTCGAGGGATACAATCCGGAGGTATTCAGAAGAATACTTGCATTTTACAGGAATGGAAATTAAATGAAATCTGTGAAAATAAATGAAATCGTTAACGGATTTTCTAATCTTTTCTACGAAAAATATTTTTCATCTATATACCATTCAATTGTATACCATTAATCATCGTAACAGCCATCGTTATACAATGCTTAGAAGATTTTCGAAAAGCATGCTTGGTTGCACATGCGGATCGATTTTCTTCGGTTTTACACGAAGGCGATGATCTAACGGTGGTTTTATTAGATTTTTCATAGAGGGGTATGGCTTGGAGTAAAAGTATATATGACACAATGCCTGCAACAGTAATTTTTCATTTCTATTTGTGTGTACGTATCTTCTTTCAATCGCTTACACCCTAACGAAATGTAAGTAATGGAAGAACGGTGCAAAAATAATAACCAATTAAAAATTCGAGAGCAATAGGGTCTCTGTATTATATCATTATCTATTACCTGTTCAGCTGTGAGACGTCTGGACGAATTATAAATCAAAATTTGCCTGATTAGATCGACAGCTTCTGGCGGCGCGTCTTGAACAATGCTCTCCCACGTCGTGCCTTTGTGATAAGGAAAGGTGATTTTGTTGTAGTCCGGTAACGTACTTAATTCGGGCCAGGATTCGGACGTAGGAGAACCCAAATACTTCAAGACGATGGCCAGTTGCTCGATGTCAGTTTCACCCTGCAATTTGCAGATAACAGCATTGCACATAATTTAGAAATCTATTTCAGTCAAGAAGGAACTATTTACCGGAAATAGTGGGGAAGCGTTCAGCATTTCGCCGAATATGCAGCCGATCGACCAAATATCGATCGCGGACGAGTAATAACGTGCCCCGTAAAGCAGTTCCGGTGCCCGATACCACCGTGTGGCGACTTGATGCGAATACGGCTTCGTGCCATCCCGCCACATCAATCTACTCAATCCGAAATCCGCGATTTTCAGAATACCCTTCTCGCTGATCAACAAATTCGCAGGTTTCAAATCCTAAAATGCAATTCCAAACTCTTCGTCACTTTAGAAGCGATTACATACATTTGAATTTCTTTTGAGATAAAAATCCGCGTACCCTGTGTATTATTTTCTTGCCATGCACATAAGCTACACCCTCCAACAACATTTTCATGTATGTTTTAATTTGCGCCAGCGTCAAGGATATCTCGGGATCTCTTAACACTTCCCATAAACCTGTTGGCATGTATTCGAACACCATCACGAAGTCCAGACCGTTCGGGAAAGCATCCAGCAGCTCCACGACCTGCAAACAAGTGGCAATGAATACAAATTCCGCCGAATTGATACGGGAAGGAATCGGTGCACGCTTTAAATACTAATTCCTTTTTATTTAGAAAAAGTCAAGATGTTAGACGAAGGAAAGCATACGTAGGGATGCTTTAATTGCTGCAAACTTTTCACTTCGCGTATGATGGACGCAGGTAGTCCGCCCTCGGTCCTTTTAATCATAATCTTCTTTAGCGCCACTTCCTGATCCGTGGATGTATCGCGCGCTTTCAGAACTAAGCCTTGCGCTCCTTCGCCAATCTGACCGTTGATGACATACTTCTCCATGTCCTGTTTTGTTCAGAAATTTATGTTACCAAGATTATGAACAATACATTATTACTGTTAATTATATATAATAAGCAATACATTAATCAGCGATTTATATACAATTAACTATATATAATTAAATGTTTCTTAAATAATTAAAATATAGATACGGTCAATTAATTATTATGCATTTATTATAATTATCTAAATAGATGAAATATGATTGATGGAAATGTTGGAAATTATATATTTCTCACGGCTCACTTTTTAAGATTTTTATCAAATAAAATATATGAAAAAAAGATTAAGGTTCATCTCTGAGCGTATCTTTTAAAAATATTGTAAAAAGAAATTAATTATCGGTACGCGATATACTTATTCAGTGGCGTGTGCAGTAAGCGTGCTTTACAGTTTCCATGGTTACCAGTGTGATGCACTGTATTATCATGTGTTCTTTGTAGCTGAACCTTTTGTACCTTTCACGTCTTTCCTCTCTTTCTCTCTAAACGTTTAATTACACCTATTTATGTTTTACTCGCACTTTCCAATGTCGTAAACGAGAAAAGAGAGCCGAAGAGCAGTTTGAGGAGTTGAAACGAACGGGTATTGTCGGGTATCGTTATCGTGATATCGTTCGTGGCGCATGTGCGACTGTCTGTCAAAGTTATCATACGTCTTATCATATTTTACGATACGCGTTACGATTAGCAATTAGCATGCTTCGCAGTCAGATACGCGGAGAGAGTAATTAATTTCCATCAATTGTGACAGTCTAGAGAAGGACGGTTGTGTATCTAAGGTTGTTTAACGTACTTTCTGTAAATGGTACACGTATAAGTCAAGTCACACGGGAAAAGAAACGCAGGTAGACGGAGTCAAAGCGAGAAACGACAGCGTCGAGCAACGATGAAGCAACAGATAGTTGACTCCAAAGCGAATCCGGGTGCGACCGGGGAAGCTGACGACTGTCTCTTCGAATACCTGCACGCCGAGCTGGTCAATTACGTTCTGAGCAGGTCGTCTAACGCTGCAGTGAGTAATCGGCCGTGAGAATGCTAATCGGAGCCCACCTAGACGTACACGGAGTTTTGTTAATTTACCCCGCAAAAGAACTCACCTGATTTGTTGTTTCCAACAGGAAGGCGAGGAGGAACTCTCGCGTTTAGAATGGATGGGGTTCAGCGTCGGGTACAGAATCATCGAACGGCTGACGAGGGAGTGGAGCAGGTTCAAGGACGAGCTGGACATGATCAAGTTCATCTGCACGGACTTCTGGTCCAGCCTGTATCACAAGCAGATCGACAATCTCAGAACTAATCATCACGGGGTGTACGTGTTGCAAGACAACGCCTTTAGGCTGCTGGACAAAGTCGGTACGAGCAACAGCAAGCAGTACCTCAAGGAGAGCCCACGCCTGCTGGCTTTCACTTGCGGCCTCCTCCGAGGTAGTCTAGCGAACCTTGGTATTATTAGCACCGTTACCGCGGAAACTACCACGTTACCGAGCTGCAAGTTTCACGTTCAAGTTCAAAAGATTTAATAGCCATTCGTGGAGCGACTTGGGAAATAAGAAGATACACAAGTGTAAAAAGGTACATATATTGCAAAATCTCATATGAGATGCAAGGAAATATAATAGATATTCATCGTACGTCGTATACTATTTTTATTGTATTTAGTGGAAAGAAAATAAATTATTAGTATTCCCGGAGATGAAATAGTTCTGATATTCGTCTCGTGCAATGTATATCTATATTTGTAAATTATGAACCGATTCCAGAATATATTCGAAATAAGGTATTAATGTATATTTATATTTATAACAATTTCGTAGATCTTATATATTTTTTTTTTATTTTGCTCATCTTGGATTTACATTGATTCATAAAATTACTGCAAAGATAAAAAGTCCAGCTTAAATGCTTAAAATGTATAAGTGTTATATAAGAGACATTAAGAAATATTATATTACTAGTTTAAAAAAAGAGATCTAGATAAATGTATAAATTCTACATTGACAACTTTTATACGTCATATAAATCATTGATCCAACGTACACAAATGTAAGATAATATTATAGTATCAAAATCATAAAGGAACGTTATGATGTAATTAGTCTTAATTATCCGACTACGCAGCGCAGGTGACAATCTTTTACTTCATCACATGTAACGTGAACAAATTTTATACAATTTCATTATTTTTGCGGTCATTGTCCTTAGTGATAAAATTAAAAATATCGTTTTGACTTGCAAGTCCAATTAAAGTATTATCGTCGTTTACAACCACGACATAAGATTCTTGAGAAAGAATCCGCGACACTTTACCGAGTGTAGTTGAAGCTGTGACCTTCGTAAATTGCTTGATCATGACTTTCTCAGCGCAATCATTTCGATTCACCGTACCGGAGATTAAATTGGAATAAAGTGCGTCCAACGTAACAATGCCTTCCACGCACATCTTCTCGTCGGTTACTAACAATTGCCGTACGTGACCAGCGGATGTCAAGAAATCCACAGTATTTTGACACGACATCCCTTTTAACAAAACGTGCTTTTTTAATGGTAAATCCGATATCGGTAGGTTCCACCACCATTTGTTCGCTTCTATCGAAGGTTCAGACGGCTGACAAAAGAATTGAATTGTAATTTAGTAAATGTATTCAATAATATTTGAAATAAACTTAAATGCGTAACAAGTAGAGAAAATAACTTTACCAAAAAGTCTCTGGCTTCCATCCATTGATCTGACACAAATTTGGTCATGTAATTTCTTATACTGTCTGGCAAAAGAACGACCAAACGCTTATCCGCAGGGAGGTCTTTAGCGATTTTTAACGCCGCCGCGAGTGCCGCACCGCTGCTACCGCCGCAAAGCAGACCCTCCTTGCTAATCAATTCTCGTGCCGCTTTTAACGATTCGTGGTCTTCGGTTTTCATCCACACATCGACCACACTGCGATCTAGAACTGTAGGTATGAAGTCATATCTACATACGTAAATAAAAAGAAAAAAATTATTTTTATTTTATACGATAATCGCATCAAAAATTATATTACTTTATATTCGATGTCTAGAATATGTATGCACACGCACACTTCTATTACATACCCAATTCCCTCTACCTCGTAGAAACCAACACCGTCCCCATTCAATTCAGATGGTTCCGCCAAAATGCTGCCTTTAGGATCCACCGCGATAATTTGTGTACTAGGCGACAATTCCTTCAATTTTCGTCCAATTCCAGACACGGTGCCTCCGGTACCGGCGCCAATTATCACATAATCTATATTGCCGTCGCATTGCTCCCAAAGTTCTGTCGCCGTATGGTCGTAGTGTGCCAATGGATTACCAGCGTTTGTATACTGGTCTAAAACAATACTATTGGGTATCTCTCTCTGCAATTTTTGAGCAACACTGATATGCGCTTCCGGGCTGTGCCAAGCGGCCTCGGTCGGCGTTCTGACTATTTCCGCACCGAGAGCGCGAAGCACATAGACTTTTTCATTAGACATTTTCTCCGGCATCACAATGATGCACTTGTAGCCCTTGACCGCAGCGGCCATCGCTAAGCCGATGCCAGTATTTCCGCTTGTTGGTTCGATAATAGTGTATCCTGGCTTTATCAGACCCTTATTTTCTGCATCCTCAATCATTCTGTCCGCTATCCTATCTTTGACAGACCCACCGGGGTTTGAGAATTCACATTTGGCATCTACAAGATAAGAAAGTTTTCTTAGGTCAGATTTTCATCTGAAATTTTTATCGTTCTGTAAAATATAAATTTTTTCACTCACACATTTCACATTTGATCCCGTGTAATTTAGGAATGTTGTTAAGCCGAACGAGAGGCGTCTGGCCAATTGTGCTTAAAATGCTTGATAATATCTTCTTACGGTTTGGTACACTAAGAAATGAAAAAAAAATATAATTGACACAAAAATTGATTATCCGTATACCTCAATATAAATATAAAACGCAAGAAGATCGAAAGCTGCGTAAGTTGTGACACACAGATTTAGTGATAAAGCCTAAACATCACTCTAACACAAACAACTATTACAACTGTTATTAACATTCATGCTTATGATAGCTATCAGAGTCATCAGAGTATGAGATCATCAGAGTCATGCTTATTTGCCCAGTGCTCATTCTAGTTTGTGGCAATATTTGTTTTGCAATGTCATCTGTTCATTTTTGTGATTTGTTACAATGTTGATTACAATGACCACATATATGTGGTCTACTGATAAGCTTTGATATTCTTAGAACATATTGTGAGACCTCTCGTATCTCTTAAAATTAGTACAGGGCTGTAATGTATGACGTGCCATGTGCTATTACAAAATGACAAAGTTGTAAACCAAATGGTCAAGATAAAAAGGATTTAAAAAAACTCTTCGTTCTGTAAATCTTCCAGTTATGGCAAACTCACTCCGTTCGTTTCGTATGTGGCGAATTTTCCCCGTTCGCTTTCCACGTACACTTAGACGGTCGGTCTGGCCGCATCAGTTCCATTATTACAATCCTTCTCCTCGATTATTAATCAAACGAAAATTCTAGCTGCAACAAATTATAATAGTTAAATATATCCCAGATACTTAAAAGTGCATCTTAGATATTTAAATACATCTTGGATATATTTAAATGTATCCTAAATACATTTAAATATACCTTGGTAATTTATTTTAATACATTTAAATCTATCTTATCTCAAGATGTTTTAAAGCTCACGTTACAAAGTTGCAAAAGTTGATGCAACTTAATAGCAAAACGTAAACTTCAACGTGGCAATAAAATCACTTCTTTTGCAATTTTTTTTTCTCGTTTGTCTTGCACAATTAAAACCGCGAATGTTTCAGAGATAAAACTATATAGAGGATGCAATTACTCAGATAGCCAAAAAGGACCTTGCGAGGTATTTGTTACAAACTTCGTCGGCAGATACTTTTGCTGGCAGAAACAACGAGGGAATCTACTAACAGAAAATGATAGCGGATCGATTGCGGAAACCAAGCGGACTCTGCCATTTAGTAACTATATTTAAATGATACATTCGATTTACTTACCGTAATGATTTTACCTGCGTTAATGATGATAATGAGATTGATTTACAAAATTGGAATGTTGATTCTTGCCGGGCAACAAAAGCACGAGGTTTATCACAGAACGTCAGACTCGAAGCACAGAATACAGCTGTAAGATAAAAAGAGGAATCAAATGTAGAATTCTAGAATGCACCGGACTCCGTATCACAGCCTCGTCTCGTCAATCGCACGGCCTAGTCTGGAGTATACTGAACTGAAAACCGCCACGCTGCACGCACAAGTCCCTCATATCCCCCTTGCGTGCCTCCGGCATCTCCCGACCTTGAATTCGGAATCGTTCGATGGTGTGAGAATTTTCAAGCCGATCGACAAACTCGACGATCGGTTAAGTATGTCGCTATTGATATCCGATTGTCCGTTCGTGGTATTACCTACAGCCATCAACCTCCGTTGTTCTCAAACACACGCTCTACTCCCCGTCGACGGCGCTCGGTTTGACTTAACCGGCCTAACCCGGAGATCAGAGATCAACACTGATCGACACGTGAGATCATGCCGCCGAAGAAGAACGCCGGTGCCGCGAAAGGAAGCAAGAGCAAATCCTCGGAGGAGAGCGGCGGTGGGAAAGCGGAGAAGAAAGGAGGGAACTCGGTGAAGGTATTTACACATTTTGACACTTATCGCTCGTCTACAATAGCCGCAAGAGTATATGCGGTAAGACGTAAGCATCAGTAAGCTATTGACTATAAATGGGATTTTTACAATTCAAGAATAATCAACTGTGGTTGGTCAATAGCTTACTGCTCACGTCTTACTGCATACTTTTACGGCTATTGTAGAGACGAGCCATTTTACAATACATTTTAAATTTATCCTGGGAGCAATGTGCGTGTCACACGTATGTCATTTTCTATCAATGCGGATTAACTTTAATCTCGATTTAACTTATTTTTTATCTTTTTCCAGTTCTAAGATGATAAATAGTAAGTTAAACAAAGATTACAAGTTGATCTACATTGGTAGAAATGGACAGTAATCCATTGTTCAATAATTGATTGGTCCAGCTACAATTGTATATAAATAAGGCCTGTTCTTTTTTCAGCTGAACTTCCTGTACGATTTATCTTTTCGCTTTTTCTTTCCAACATGAAAAGAAAAAAAGAAAAGATGAACCGTGCAGAAGTTTAGCTGAAAAGAACAGGCCTATAGACTACTGTTTTCGATGACTGTCGTTTGATTTTATACGATTATTCCCCTGGCCACAGGTTAGACATATCTTGTGCGAGAAGCAGTCGAAAATACTGGAGGCGCTGGAGAAGTTGAAGGCTGGTCAGAAGTTCAACGAGGTCGCGGCGACGTACAGTGAAGACAAGGCCAGATCTGGGGTAATGTGAAGAATATACTTATATTCTCTCTTGATACATGAACAATTGGGAAGGTAAACGTGTTTAAAATGTTGCATTTTGTTCGTTATCTTTAAGGGTGATCTCGGTTGGATGACGCGAGGTTCCATGGTAGGACCCTTTCAAGACGCTGCCTTTGCGTTACCAGTTTCTAGCCTGGGGTCTCCGGTTTACACGGATCCACCGGTGAAAACAAAGTTCGGGTATCACATCATAATGGTGGAAGGTAAAAAGTAGTCGGAAAAGTAGTTGCCCAAACTTTTTTAACACTTTTGTGAAACTTGTTATACAATCCGATTGAGTAAATATATATTATATCATTTAAGTAATGATTTGTTTGATATCTGTGATATTTATTATACTATAGATAAACGCGTTTTGTATGTCTTACATTTTACGTGAAGAAAATCAGGGCTTGCATAGGTATTATAACGATACATGTCATAAATTGATGCGTAATAAGTAAAATAATGTTTTCTAATAATAAACGAATCAAGTTATTTATTATTCATGAATTTATTGCTATATTGCTATATAGTAATAATGAATATATAATTAGTGTAATATTTTATTTTAGGAAAATATAATTATATATGTAACTTTTCGTAAACTAAAGTAACCTACAAATCCTGAACTGCAGTCTCTATCTATTAAATATAATTTTCCATCTATGATTATATCTAGGAATATAAATAGTGATATTTCCTGAAGGCAACATAAAATTTCTCACGATTAAATAATTCGTGTTTCTCGGGCAAATGAGAGAGTATGGAGGTATTAAATATTACAATAGTAATAAATAAGATGTTCTATATACTATTCAGTCGCGTTCACTGGCGTGCCGCATAGATGCGTTTTCGTTGTAACTTTATAGGTGCTTAAGCCCGTTCAAACAAAGGTAAAGCTATCGGTCCTTGAAAATTTTTCTTCTATTACACACGGATATTGGGATTGGTGAAGCGGACATATTTCAGGAGATTCTCATTGTCCTCGCAGACCCACGGTTTCTTATGATGACACGCCACGTCGTGCCAGTTCACTCCATCGTTGTAGAATTGATTGAGGACCGCAAGGCAATTTTCGGGAGCACCGCCCTGTATGGCCTCGCGATTGTCAGGTTGTGGCTTGCCGATGCTAAACAAAACGTATTGTCCAAAATGAAAAAAATCTTGCAAGGTGCCATGCACGCATCACTGTTGCTTCTGTCATTAAATATTCGAGGAACTTGAACCTTGACTATTGACAATGTGCGTGCGTGCGTGCAGAGATTATTGATTACAGAGCAGATAATAACAGGGATTCGCGATGAGCGGATAAAAAGAGATCTAATCACAACCGTTCGACATCCTTGGTCTCAATAATGAAAGTAACACTTACACTCTGTCAGCTTTGATATCTTGATGTAAGCGTTCGAATGGGAACGTGTTATATTCGCGTACAAAATTACAGGCCGATGTGCGCCGCGAACGTGCATTGTAATACCATTGAATGACAAGTCTTACCCGCCGCTCTCGGACCAGTCATTTTGACTACGATCGTTGGTCGGCGCGAGCTTCTGCAACTCGGCGGTCCAGAACCAGCCGTTGATATGAAGGGGCTGCAGATCCGGCCGGTCGCAGCCTTTGAAGTCGCAGAGGCGACCGGAGGTCCAGATATACTTCACGTTGTCTACAAGAGAAACGTTTAATTTCGTCATCCTTTGTTTTTGCTTTCACAAATACAGGCTCGATCTGCAGAATCATGCATACCTTGAACGATGCGGCTCTTGATGAACTCGTTCTCGATGGAGGTCTCCAGCGAAACTAGGTCCATACAACGTTGTCGGCAGAAGTTTCTAGCTGACAGCCAATCCACCTCCTGCCCGGCTGTCCTCGGATCGGCCCACGAGAAGTAATAGCCTTTTCCTTTGAATCGTTGATGGATAGTTCCTGCGAAAAATCGTAATTAGAAGATGAATCAGATAGATAACAGACAATAGACCATAATCTTCATTAATATCTTTGAACGCGAGAGGTATGTGGTATGTTCAAGAAGAGTCCGGAGGTCTCTCGCTCATTCCCGGAGTGAAAGTTGCGAAATTAGTGTCAGTCGTGACTGCGACCTCGGAGACCACAGTCACGACCTAGACATTGGCACCCGCGTAGTATGCTGATTACATCGTCACTTTCTAAATAAAGAAAAAGAAAGTTTTCTATGAGGTGTGTCCTGGAACGCGTGTGGACAGGGCTACGCCTAATGAATGAATAATCGATTATCAGTTCCGCGCGTGACACATTTTTCCGGCTTTGAGAACAAAAAGCTCGTCGATAATGCTCCAATCGATAATTTTGTTTTGGAATTCAATTCCTTTACTAGATTTAGATTTTTATGGGAAAAAAAAGGAATTATCTTATTTTAGTGGAGACAAAAAAGTTCGAGATAAAAAACAAGAATTAATATTTTAAAGAAAATTCAATCTTGTATTGGGGTACATTCGATAATATTCTTGAAAGCAGGAAAATTCGATTGATAACTCTTATCTACTCTCAACAGTACAGCTCAGAAAAATCTGGAAACTACTTACAATTAGCTTCAAAAGATTTTCCTGACATTTCCATTTCAGATCTGAGATCAGATAATATGCGATACAATGTTCTAACAGTGATACATTATCATCGCTTCGACTCAACCGAAAACGATGAACGTGAAAGTGCCAACCGACATTCCGTACTACTTACAACGGATACGCGAGGATATTTCCAATTCAAATGCGTTCGAGTTACACCGCGCCGTCGGTGTCATCGTCACACTTTCTATAACGAGCGTGAATACCGAGGAAGATGCGCGAGATGTAAGTCTTGAACGATCACGCATAATTAGTGACGGTATATCGATGTAAGAGGATTTGCGATAGACGGGATGTAAGAGGATGGCCGAAGAGTCGAGAGCGACGGTAAACAATGACCTCGAAGCGTGCCGAGGCGGAGTAGGAAGTAGATAATGCAGACGGAAGAAAAGAATCCCGTCATGGGATCACGGGTCACGGCCTCTCCTTAATCAACAAATATTGAAAATACTTTCTCTAATTCGAGGTTCCCTTGGATAAATAGCCGAAGAAAATGATGAAGAAGACGAGGGAAACAGGAAGAACTCTCTCCGGCGTGAATCTTCGAGCACCGCGGGAACATATTATTTATCTCAGCGGAAGATTTTAACAAAAGGAAGATTCTAAGTGACCGATTTCCACGACCAATCTAGTCGCATAAAGTTTAATAATGGCAGTAGTAATTTCCTGCATCAGTCGAGAATAATAACGGCATTAAATTACCTTTAATTTTTACAAATTACCTTTAATTACATTTAATTTTTAAACAGTGATATGATTAAAAAATAATTTTGTACGACTAATTTTATTATTTTCTTCATTTCTCTCTTTTTTTCTTTTTCTTCTCAAACAATATAAAAATTTTAGGGATATTTTAAAATTTTAGGATGTCCTTATATAAACTGTTGCTTGGATAGATCTTGATAAAAGTAACGATACATAAATATGATGAGACTTACTCTGCGCGCAAAGTGTTGGATTCGGCGATTCCAAAAGCCGAGTACCGGGTAGTGGACGGAATTGGGCGGAGGACAACGTCACCAAAGCAGCAAGAAGCACAAAGGTTATCATTTTTTTTTCTTTTTTTTACGCTATGGCCACTAAAAAAAAATACGAAATTAATATTATGTAAATAATTTAATTAATTAATATTATGTAACCAATTATGATAGTTAGCGAGATTTATTTTAATTAGAGAAATTTAATATTTTTTTAGCGTGATCGTTAACGCTTTCTTCATTATCTATTAGATTTAAATGCCTGAACTTTCGTGAAGAAGCGACTCTCAAACCGGTTCCACGATTCCAATATTATATAGGGTGGTACCTTACGCCCAGCCTTACTCTCTAGATATAATATACTTCAACTATGTTAGTAAATATTATTTTTCTAACGATTATATTATTGTGAGAGCGTTTATCTTATTTACGAATTATTTTCCTTGCTTTGTCACGCGCTTGTGTGTCGCAAACAATGTTAAAATATAATTCCGTTCAGATCCATTCGCAATAATTTTATACATATATATAAACGAGTAATATATAAACGAACAATTATACGCGAATCAAATACAAGAAAATATAATGTTTTTTTTTATTTTAATCGCGGATTAACTCATAATTTGAAATTTAACGTTTTATGTATAGAAACCTTGTTGTAATCTAACTTCTCTTCTCAAAATCTGACCTTAATCGTATAAGATCATCCGTTGAACTTACCTGATACAATCAGCTGCAATCGAGTATTTTTCTTTCCGATCTTATCTATTTCCTCTCTGAACCCGTGATTGGTTGTAAGATTACGTTTAACTTCACGAAAGAGATGTCAACAGGACACTATGATATTATCCCGCAGACGGTCTACGAAGAACTGCAGTGTCTTCTTGGCAGGCACCCCTATATATACACAATGAGGACACATCGTGTCAGTACTTTTACCACCGGGCGAACCACGAGCGACGGGTTTCGTCCACCACGAAGACCTCGACGTACGTTTCGTGGATCGCTCGCTCCCTCCCTCCCTCTTCCTCTCGTACAAGGAGGGTCATGCTCGGGCGTGGAGTCGTCGCGTTATTTCCGACGGTACTCCGAGTGATGTTCAAAAAAATCACGCATTCTCGATACACCTTTTCTCCGAAAAATACGAAAGATTTAAGAGAGCCTTGCGTTAGAGGAGAAAAAAAAACTTTCCCGCCGTTTGCCATGTGCGGCGACGATCGCCATCGATGGACATGAAAGCGGAGAGTACGCGCGATGACATTTCGTTCCTAGAACGTATCCCTGAAAAATGAAGTGGATCGAACAGTTATTGCAGCCGCGAAGGAATATTAAAACCGTGGAAACGTTGCGAGCGTCGTAATTTGAATTTGACATGGTTTTTCGAGCTCTTCTCGCCTATTTTCTGAAACATGATCATTCGGGTGCCCGCTTTCGATTTTCACTTGTTTGCGAGAAGCTGATTAAACTGGGCTATAATCAAGCCTATTATAGCTCGTGTCCACAATTCCCGCAATGACCACAGTTACTTTCTAGAAAACTTTGGAAACGGAAATGTTTTTACGTTTAAACGGAATTCCATGTACATTCTGGCCTGACAAAGGACTATATTTTAAAGGGCTTCCACAAGAGAGAATTCAAAGACAATTGTCGTAACGTTTCTGAAATATTTCGAGGACATCTGTTGCCGGAACGTATAAAGCGTTTTCAGGTTTTAAAGAAATAATTCATCTTCGAAGGTCGATACTTTTGCGCGGATTCTGTGAAAAGTGGAAAGTAAAATCTCTGTTTGTCGATGCCGAGTGAAAGGGGAGTACACGAAAGCATGGAAATTGAAATAACGCCGCGACAAAAGTTCTCGGTAGAAGGAAAAAAAAAAGTACATTCCGCAATACTCGCAAATATGTGGAATGGATTATTAACGGCTTGTTCGGCGCGATCGTATATTTGCCTGTTTGCTCAGGACGGGGCCGTTTGACTGCGTTTGACACGTGGACACATATATCGATGACTTTCCGAGAAAACGCGAACTTTCGCTAACACGCCCGTTGAATTTTAATTAAGCGGTTCGTTCGGACATTTTTTACGGGTCTAACGTGATCGTGAGTCGATCACCAATGGCTCACACCAAGTATCGCTCGCTCTCGTCCTTGTAGATCCTGAGAATTTTTCCTCATGTGAATGTTTGCAAATTTCCACTCTGAAAAAGTTCAAGTTTTTAGAATCAGAATAAAAATATATTACTGTTGAAATTGAGCAGCTCAAAATTAGACGCTATAATATTAAAAACAAATAAATTATTTTCTTTTAATTGCTTGAGATTTAAACTTTTAAGAATGTTGACGTTAAGTACGTTCGTTGTCGGTCAATATCTTTTATTATTAAATAAGACTGACACCGTTTGTTTTTCCTTTGTCTCGACGCGCTCAGATGTCGTAACACCTGGTGACTTCTATCAACGTGTAAAAGGGAGAAGCGGCATGCCGATAACGCTCGTTCGACAAATCTCTTTGTCCCAGCAAAGTATGGATTTAACGAAAATAATAAAATAGAAAAATCTCATTATATACTTTTTTGTTGGAATTGAAACAAAAGGACAAGGACAAAGAAAGAAAGAAAAACATACGTCTGCCAGAGTTCATCTATAAATTTCTACGTTTAAATGAATACTCGCATCTCATCCCCGTTCTACCAAGAATTATTAATCTTCATTTAATGAATATTATCGATTAATTAGCTTTCCCGGGGCGCCGTTTAATTTATCTCACTGACATTCCGTCCAAATAAATCTTTACAACTTCTCGAACGGCCATGTTTTAATTTTTCGAGACACTCGCACGATCACGCCCAACGTTACCGACCACCGAGAAGCGCCGGCGCCAACAATACCGGCACGCGCCGTGCGCGCTCCGAAGTCCGATGTTTTTTTTTTCACCCCAAACAAACGCTGAAACGCTCCGAGTGCGCCAAAACGAGTGGTGCATGTTTTCGTGGAGCCGCTACGGGGTGCAACGGAGTCGGGAGTACACAGACACGCTTGGCGCGGGGACGAGGACGAGGTAGACTCGCCGTGCGAGTCGATTGCAGTCGATTGAACGGCGCGTCTCGCGAGCAACAACTCCGGCCGCCTCTCTCTCGTCGCCCTCAGCGCGCGGCTTCTTCGACCGTGGGCCCAACATGTCCGCTGCGATCCGGATCGGCGTTGTCCCCGGGATCGTTCCGCACGCGTGCGGCGCGACGCGATGATCCGCGCGCGAGGCACGCGGCCTTAGGGGGTGAACGCGATGCGTCCACGGGCGACGTCGACGACGGCGTACGACGACGACGATCGCGGCCTCGCGCCTCGCTCACCGAGCGACGACGATGACGGAGCCGGAACTCTGCCGGTTGTGCGCCGAGACCAAGGAGAATCTCATCGGGATCTACGATCCCGAGGGCCACAAGCTCGCGATCGAGGCCAAGATCGCCAAGTGTCTGCAGATACAGGTATATCGTCGCGGATAATCTGTGAAAACCATCTGCCTGGTTTAGGGAAGAACGGAGTGTCTTTCATTCAACCACACACAGAAAAGACATAATATTTTACGTATTAACTTCGTGATTAATAACTACCTGTTATCGAGTTTCAAATTCTTTGAAACAATGTAAATATTTGGGTTGATGTACACTTGTTTATCTTTGGGAGCTTTCCAGCAAGTGATACAAGTCGACACAAGCATCGTTCTATCCTATCTTTCTTTTTTGAGTAACAAAGATAAAACGATACTTGTGTCAATTTGTGTCGCTTGCTGGAAAGCTCCCTTTATTTCATTACATTTGTGTATTCAAAGAATCTAGGTTCTCTAAAATACATTTATTTATTTAGTGCTTTAATAAAAAAATCGCCTGTCAGTTTAGAGATAAACTTTAATTTTGCAATATTCTTGTTACATTTAAGAAATTAGCATAAATCTTGCAGAGGTAAATTTTAAATTCATTTTCATCGGAATAATAAAATTATATTTTTTACACGTTAGAAAGTAGCTTACTTGTAGGCTTAATTATCTTACTTTGTATATCTATTCCTGATATACTTTTATCTGCAATGACTGTTTTGATTGTGTAGGTTCTCATGACAGATGGCTTGCCACTTACGGTTTGTATTGACTGCTGTGATTCATTGAACCTGTGCAGCGAGTTCTTTGAGAAGACCAATCGAGCACAAATATCTCTAAGACAATTGCTGACAAATCCAAAGTCCGAGCCACAACCGATCGAGCCGAATATAGATTATGTCGAGGAGACGATAGAGTTTCCAAAGAACGAGGTTAACAACGAGGAGATGGTCCAGTGCCAATTACCTGGCAGTTACATCAACGAGACGGTCAATATTTTAAATACTTCTTACTTCATCGAGGGATGTGCGAAAAACGAGAATACCAAAACTCAGGCAATGCAAGATAATGCAAAACAGAAGAAGTGTAAGATGCAGATAAAGAAAAGCTCTCCTAAACAAACTAAGAAAAAGTTGAAGAAAAAAGGCCAGATGCAAAAGACGGAAGAGGAGTCCGAGCTCCATATATCTTCTGAAATAGACATCAAAGAACATCCTGTTCCTGATGCAACTTTGGAAGACAGCGTTGAAATCGTAGATAATTATATGCCAGGTAAGATAGATTCATTTATAAAAAATATATTTGCTTTTCATGTTTATTATTATTATTATTATTATTATTATTATTATTATTATTATTATGTACGCATACATATAATCGATGGCTATAGTTTATCATAGATCTAATATAATATATATTTTTAAAGTAGAGACAGAATCAAACTTAGAAATAAGAGAAACACGAACGGTGGAAGCAGCGAAGCATGGAAGAAAAAAGGCGGAAGGTCTAGACAGATATCCTTGGTTATGCACAGATTGCAATGACAAATTACCATCTCTGGAGGCATTAGAGGAGCATCATGAAACGGTGCATAATCAACAAGCCAAGTATATGTGTGTGCAATGTTGTAAGGTCTATGATAAGTACTATGGATTCCTCACTCATGTTAAGAGGCATAAGAATAAGGCGAAGTTCAGGTAAAAATCATTTGCTGTTGTGCTACTACATATATTGCGAGATCTTTGTGATATCTGATGTATATTTGTTAATAATTTAATTTACTTTCAGCTGTGAAGATTGTGGAAAATCATTTGTACATAAAAAAGTATTGGACTCTCACAAGACCATTCACAGCGAAGAACGGCCATTTGTGTGCCAAACTTGCGGTAAAGCTTTCAGACAGCAAAGTGCTTTATGTATTCATAATCGATGCCATTTGCCTGAGACGATGAGGAATAAATTTCAATGCGATCAGTGTGATAAAAGGTAAATAGTACATTTTTTTTTTCAAATTACATTTCAGAAAAATTTTTGTATTAATCAGAAAATACGTTTTTTTTTTTTTAGCTTTTCGACAAAACCGAATCTTGTAACACACAAACGTATTCATTCTGGTGTCAGAAACTTCACGTGCGATCAGTGTGGCAAGAGCTTCATACAGAAAGGGAATTTAGAGGCTCATTTCCTAACTCATTCACCAGATAAGCCATATAATTGTTCTCAGTGTACAAAGGCGTAAGTAAAAACTAAAAATATATATTCTTTTTCTTTCTTAGTTCTGACCGCCCCGAAATAAAAGTATAATAAAATTGTAGGTTTAAAACGCCCCTGCAATTGAAGAAACATGAAACGGTGCATACTGGTGCCAAGCCACATCAATGTGCTGTATGTGGACGAACTTTCAGAGAGAAAGGAACTTTGAGAGAACATCACAGAATTCATACCGGCGCGATGCCGTTTACCTGTGAATTCTGTGGGAAGTGCTTCCGTTTCAAAGGGATATTAACTGTAAGCCATCATTTGCGGGATCCAACTCGCACTTTGGATCAATTTAATACAATCATTTCACAATCGTAGACGCACAGGCGACAACACACCGGAGAGCGTCCGTATAGTTGTTTGGATTGTCAGCATCATTTCACGAATTGGCCAAATTATAACAAGCACATGAAACGTCGACACGGAATCAACACTTCTCACACTAAGCATTTGACCAATAATCAACAATTGCAACAGCAACAGTCGACAGAGCAAACGCAGTCACCTCAGATACAACAGCAGTCTGCTGGAGAGGATCCACTTTCTATACCTCAGACAGAATCAACGACAGTACAAGTAAATATACATTTTTTTATTTGCTAAGTGCTGCTTGTTTCTTTGCATCACAGCTCTGGGTTAAAATTTCCAAACTTTCATTAACTGCTTTCGTTAACGAATTCTTAACGACATTGTCATTAATAGTTACAGAATAGGGTCTACTGAAATCGAACGCGGATCTTTTGCTTGATAGGCAACTGTTTTAGCATTGAGTTATTCAATACTGCACTTTATATGTAGACATTGATAATAATTAAAATTGGGAAAAATAATAAATTAAAACATAGCTTGCAATCAAGATGATCCAGACTGAATTGAAATATATGAGAAAACACGAATCTTGTTTAGATCAATTGTATACATCCGACTAACGTAAAGGATTACTTTAATGCTGTGTTTTTACAGGTAATACAAGCAGTTCCTCATGCCTCAGCATCACAACCGATAGTCATTCAAACTATTCCAACAACTACCATTCAGACCTTCCAAACGGACGTTAATAGTACTGTTCAAGAAACGGTATTCAGAGACCGTACTTTAACAAACACGTATTTTAATACAGCATTACAGAACATTTTGCCAACAAACTTGCCGTATAACTTTTATAGCATTTCTAACGTTACGGAGAATGATTTAATTCAACATAGATAAAAATGTTCGTTAAGACTAAGCATGAATAAAGACGATCATGTATTTGTGCCGATTGATGAAAGTTGGATAGCATGCGATGGTAACATTAAAATCAATACAAAATTTATATATTTTTCCAGAAATCCGAGATCAAACGGAAAAATCAATAATAATTTCAATTATGTATAAAAATTGAATTGAGTAATAATTTAAATAATTTCGCATGTAATCCTTTCTCGCGGAATCTAACAGATGAGAGATTGGCACGAAAACATGGGAAATAGTGAATGCATTATGTAAGTAGTATAAATCTTTTGTATAGAATACTATAGGACAAAAAACAGACAAAGTAACTGATTATATACGTTTTCTATTGTATTATTAGTATTGATTATATTAGGTTAAGAATTGTGTATATATACATATATATACTTGTTTAGCCACATTTATTATCAAATACACTTCGTGAACGCATTTCGTAAAAATTTTTCTAATAAAAATGTATTGTACTTCCAATTCATGTGTACTACGAACTTTTACATTCTCATGATATCCGTAATCTTTTTTCTCTAAGTTTCATGTAATCCATGTATTACATAATACAAGTATTTTACATTAATTTTTTTCATTACTTATCGAGATAATTGTTGAGTAAATGGCGCGAAACGCGCTCCTCTTTGTTCGATGACTAATTCAGCGGAGGGTTCTTCATCGAAAGGTTTAAAGCGATCACGCGTGGGGCTAATGTCAGAGGGAGAGGGGGGACATCTCACATCGGGCATCGGGTATCGCTCAATACCGTATCTATACGAAATCTGGTTGCACAAGCATTAGCGGTGACTAGCTGTCTTATTACGGAACGGAAACGTTAGTGAAACGTGTCATTGATAACGCATTTTCACACGGATAAACTGTTATTTTTGTCGAATAATAAAATAATTCCTGTACTTTTTGAAATACAGATCCTTACGGAAACTCCGGCGGATAACCTTGGATAACCTAAGATAATCGACAGCTGCTTATAGAATGGGTTTTCATAATGTCACTCATTGCATTTTCGACATGGACGGTTTGTTACTAGGTATAAAGACCCTCTCCCTCGGGATTCTCACGAATGATTTTCTATGATTGATTTTTGTATTAATTAAAATTTCATTTATTATGTCACTTTGCCGCTCTGCAACGTGATGATACATTTTTCAAATTACATTAATTCCTTTTGGCGGTGACATTGAGATCTTTACAGAAATATTTGTTTCGTAAACAGGAAGATAATTAATATTAGTTTCTCTGTATTGTATAGATACGGAATCCCTGTATACAATGGCATACAATTGCGTCACTCAGGAATATGGAAAAACATACAGCTGGGAGCACAAAGCAAAGATTATGGGTTTTAAAAGCGCCGAGGCCCTACAAAAAATAATAGATATGTTACAGCTGCCGATTACGGTGCAAACGTTTGAAGACAAGCTCGCTCCTATATATCAAGAAGTGTTTCCTGGATGCGATCTTATGCCGGGTAAGTTTTAAGAGATAATAATGATTTAGCACCGTATCCTGATCGATTTTACTCGCACACAGGTGCGGAGAAGTTGCTGCAGCATCTTAAAAAACATAATATACCTATCGCACTGGCTACAAGTTCGAGTGAGGACAGCAGCGATTTAAAAACCCAGAAGTGGAAACATCTATTTGACCTGTTCGATCACAAGGTGTATGGTGGTTCCGATCCAGAGGTCGTCAAAGGGAAACCACATCCAGATATATTTTTGATTGCCGCGAAACGTTTCCCTGATAATCCCGATCCTTCAAAGGTTTGTCATACATTCCGATGCATAATTTTATACGTATATTTTTCAAGTCAATTCAAGCTATATTAATCTGCCTGTATATAGTGCCTAGTCTTCGAAGATTCGCCGAACGGTGTGCAGGCTGGTATTGCCGCTAAGATGCAAGTGGTAATGGTGCCGGATCCTCAGCTTCCCGAAGACGTCTTCAAAAACGCTACCCTAGTCTTAAACAGTTTGGAAGATTTCAAGCCGGAGGATTTTGGACTACCGCCATTTGTAGCATAAAACTGCATATGCCTTAATTTGCGAAAGAGAGTATTAGACGTATTAGATTCAATTTATCGTATAGATAAAGCAGATAATTGTCGGCGAAAAAGAAACAGAAACCTGCAGGCAGGTTTTCCCACTGGCGAAGTACTGACTGATGTAAATAGGTTTTTGAAAAAAGAAAAAAAGAAAAGATGACACGACTATTATGTTCTGGAGATGTATATTTTCACATACAACATAGGAGAGTTATCACTGCCTGAAACCGAAAACTTACATCATACAGTTGGCACATATCGCATACAAGAGATCTCTGCAGCATATGTTTATTAATGGTATGAAGCGTATGAAGTTCCAGTCATCGTTATATCTACGTTTATTGATTTACTTATTGGGCGTTAAGTTTCGATGTCGGAACTTATCCTCTGATGTTCCTTTTTTTTACACAACAATTACATTTTATTTTATTTTAAGTTAAAGTGTAAAACGAATATTCTTAATATATAAAAATGATGGGAAAAAAGTAAATATTTTTTGCAAGAAAATGGCAACTCTGTGCATTTTTCTTGTCAATAATTTTTATAATCAAGTTACAAGTTTATAACCCATATATCTTCATCCAGCACACATTTATATGCATGAAAAAAAATTTCATTGATCAGATAAGATTCAATGGATTCCTGACAATGCGATCTTCAATCACCTTTCATTCAATTGATACAGCTATTTTATTAAAACACTATACATATTATGATACACATACTTATTAATATAATAAAGTATATCTATTTTTGAGACGCCAACTCTTTAATCCTCCCAAGTATCTCTTCGGATTTCAGGTTCGACAGAGGCACGCTACGTTCTACGCCGAATTCTGCAAAGTCGACGTCGTTTAGACGAATTTATGAGAATTAAGTGAATGATGACACTTGCGTTGGGACGAAGAGGAGAATGAAAAGCGAGCGATTTGTAAAAACCATCTGATATCGATGGGGATAAAGTGACGATGTTTTATACGTACCGTAACGCGCGTACAGTTTCGGTTCGATCGACGAGCATTCCCTGATCAAAACGGGAAACCTCGGATTATTTTTCTTCAACGATACATATTGCTGCTCGATGAAATCTCTGCAAGGTGCACACACAAAAGTTGACGAGACTGTAAATAAATTCGGATCGCAGATGGAACGTCGTCTCTACGATTTCTTTACCTAACGCCTTGACTAGATTTGGACGTTTGGCAGAGAAGGATCCTCAGCTCTTTCAGGTGTTTTCCAAATTTCACAGAAGCCATCTTCCAATCGTTAAAAACTTGGAAAAATACGGATCGCTCTCATCACAATTTCTAAACCTGTAAAATTTTGTGTTTTGATCAGGTTAAGTTAGAATCCCCGTTGTTATGTCATTGGATTCATGTAGTCGCCACCTGAATCCGCTTTTGTCCTCCGGAACCTCGTAACAGATTTTCCAATTCTAACTTGATCGATATGTTGATAAAATAGAAAATACAATTGAAAGGATAAAAATAGAATATATGGTTTATAACTGTAATTTCAAAAATTACTCCCGTTTTTTAATCATTTACTATATTTTCCCGAAATTTTTAAGAGAGTTAAATTTTTAATTTGCAGGAGGCAACTTTACTGACCATTGGTACTTCGCTCTGCGGAAATTAAAATTCTGAAAAACGAACACAATATATCAGTAAGAGATTATCAAGTAAGAGATGCCACGTTAAGTAAAAGTTTAAAAATCCTTTTAGAATTATATCGACTTTTGTTTACATTAATTTGTTAAACTATTTTATTTTATACCTATATTTTGAACGAACAAAATACCTATGTACATTTTATACATTCTCTGTCTCTCTTTTATCTTGTTTTCTATACATACTCATTGCATTGATATTTTTTTTCCTCGTTTGGTTCGCGCGCTCTCTCGCACTTTTACTCGCTCGATTTTTTACTCTCCGTAAAAAAAAGTAGAATTAATATATCTATACAATTATAATGTATATAGACGGTTATTATAGATAACGGCAATTGAACTGGATATCGATCCGGTCCTAATTCTCAGGTCAACGGACATACGTCAATTTTTCGCTCTTCAAGGGTTTCTGGTCCCCTTAATGAAAGAAGAACCGCACCCACGGCAAACATTCTTATAATTGCTCGCGTCGCCCCGACTGGCACCTATACCGTGTGTATAACGTGTGCGTACACACCTTCTCGTTGTTGCGAGTCTACGATATGCTTGAGGATAGGATAGGTAACGTTATCCGTAATAAGATATTCGGAGACCTCCAGAAATAACACATTTTTTTCTTAATCGCAGGTGAAGGCATCGATGACGCAAGGAAGTCTCTTTTCACGCAATTAAGAAATTCACTTCAGCTTATGAGCAAAGAACTTGTGACAAACAAAAACAATTGTTTCATCAGCCAATCTATATTTGACATTATTTAACGGAAATAAAGGTATGTATATTTGAAATAATCCTAAATAACCGTTCAATTCTTTTTTCGATCTTCCGTTCCTAGGGTCGCTAATTAGTAATTATATTAGCATGAATTTAATCCGGAACCTATTAATGAACTTTTTCACTTCTAAATAATATAATAAATATATATCGAAAACGGAAATATTTATCAAGTATTTATTCAATACATGCGTAATTTATGTTCGTACGATTTTTCACGGAAGAGATCGAATGCGAATTCTTATGGAAATGCTAAATTCTACAAATATTCCGAGGAGTCTAAAGCGCGATGTTTAATCGTTATTAGGTACATTTGGCGGAGCGTTCCAGCGGTCAATAACAATGAGACTCGCTAGGGCATCCCTTTGTGGAAGCTTAGGAGGCGAGGAGCGCGCTCGTGGAAGAAAAACGCCGAGCGCACCGCGTCCTGAGTGAGATCTTGATCGCGAGCACGGTTATTTATAAAATGTTCGCCGTTGATGGCCATTGAAGAGTAGTTATATTCGTCTGCAATTAAAGTAAATATTGTCCGAGCGATCACGCGCGGATTGACTTTTCCGCCTGACAGGTTCTCCAACAGCTTTCCGACGCGATGGCAAACTGGGATAACGAGTCAATTAAACAAATCTATCGTCCGTCCTGCCAAAAGTGGCTGTTTTGTTGCCACGCATATCTTAATTCTTTGTTGCTACGTGTGATTTACGTCGCGCACACGCACATGGGGGACCCACGTGAACAGGTGTATCTTTTTAGGAACTTTATTTAGATGGATAATTCATTTAGATTCGAGTTAATGACGCGTGAAAAGAGCTATGAAATTCAAGGGAACGATAGTACATCGACTCGCAATCGAGTGTTTTAACTGTTAACGTGAAAACATTGTCCCACTTTCTTATCTATTCCAATCTGATTTGAGCAAATCATCTTTTTTGTTTCAAAAATAATTTAATACAAAATAATAAAAAATTGTATTTAACTTTGAAACTCGATACCAAAATAAGAAGAAACCCTTTGTTGCATTCTACATAAATTTGATTTTAATCATGTTTTTACGGCGGTCCACTTAATGTACATACGTTGTAAATGTTCTCACAAAAGAAATCAAAGAGTTTCCGGGGATTGATCATTGCAAACGTCAATCGCGAAGAAAAAATTACATGCGTCCGTTAATAGAAAAAGATGATAAATAAATAGATACAGTGTAAGTTTGGATTCTTACAAATTTAATAACAATATACGGGAGTTGAGTCACACATGTCGCATTACGCGCTTACGAGACATTTATAATAGATACTTAATTATCACTGTGACGCAGGTGCATTCACGTGGACTAACGGGGCCGGCGATTCCCAATTGTGCGATCGGCGCGGCAAAGTGGGGAAGGATTTTCGGATCGCGCGATCGCGTAACGTAATATTTAAAGCGCCGCGACGACGGCACCGATCGATGTGTCGATCCATCGTCGTCGACGAGCGACGGTCTAAGGGAGGCCACCAGCGCGGCATCTCTGTACCACCCACGATCGACAGTCGCAGATTAGGCTTCCTCGCGACCGAATAGACTTGGTGCCTGCCTGTTAGCTGCTTCTGGTCCTGGAAATTTTTCAGGGCGCCGCATCATGGCCAGCCGCATCTCCACCGTCTCCCTCTCAATAGGTCAGTCTCGTAATTCAATACATTTTCAGCGGCATTCATCGATCAATGTCTAAGAAGTAATACAATCGAGAGATTTGCATTGTAATAGAGATGAACGTTATGCGCTCTAAATTTACTGAAAATTGATAATGTTTCAAAATCAAAAATTAAAAAAAAAAACATTTTTCCTTAAAACTATAAAGAGATTTTCGACTAATCTTAGAATTGAGATTAAACTTGGGATGTTTCACCGAGATCCCGTGAGACTTCAATGCGAGGGATGGGACAGGGTTGAGACCTATCTTCCATCTGTTTTCTCATTTGGCACGAATTCATAAGATGTGTCCGGGTATCGCCAACCGATTTGAGTCTGGTTGTTCAAAAATTGCTCCGATAATACCGTTTGCCTTTCTGCTTTGTCGCTTCTGCCTGGCGCCAAGTTCTCGGCTTGCTTTTCCACGCAAGCAGGAGAGTAAATATTTAAAAAACTTGGATATTATTTTCAGCAAAAAGTCGCTTTTCAATTTTGCAGCTTTTCAGCTTTTTTTTATCATCGATCGAACTCTTAACACATTTAATCTCGTATTAAGCATACTCCATGAACAATTGACAAATTAATTAGTAACATTATAACCGTTTATTATTTGTATATTTGTATATTTGTACATTTACACATTTGTATATTTGTATATTTATAACGTTTGTCAAGAGCTTGTTTCAAAATACTCCACGTTCACGTCGTAATCATTGTCGCTTTTACGTTTGCATTTTTCCTCTCCTGGAGCGATAAGTGCAATCGGCATTGTAGATTTACAGGTGTAACTTTTCTTTCGAGAGAAAAGCGTTAATTATTAAAACAGTTTGAGTTTAAAAATAGTTCTCACAATTGACGATTCACATGGTTCGGCGACAAATTGCCCTCGCCGTTACACCAATTGCGAGCGCAATAGCGAAACAATTCGCACAATTGAATGTAACATTTGTATTGTATTGTGCATCTCAATGGTATGCGGTGGGCAACATACTCTACAACAAACCTACGAACGCTGGTCTTGAAAATTTAATAAAAAAAAAACAATTTCGCAGACTAATTTGCATTCTATATTTGCAAGATAATTAACGAATTGTGAGAACGGAGCAGAAAGGCGCGGTCCACAAAAGCGCTCTTACGTCAACGCGCCGTCAACGTAGCGTTCGCGCGTTTGCATCAAACAATCGGAAAATAACGCTCCTCGCACGCGGCAAACACGATATTGCGCGTGGTTTTATTTCAACAAATACGGATGACGAAATAAAGAGGCGAATCCCACAATAACTTGGCTTAAAGTCGTTACACATTTTTTCACGTCTTTATCCAAAGACATCCCGAGATCTTGAGCAAATGCAAGAATCATTAGAACGATATACCGGAAGAATATTGTGCGAAAATTTGCTCTAACATTTATCTACGCAAATTGTCAATTAAAATTTTACGACAACAAAGCACGAAGCTCTCTTGAACGAACTTGGAGATGTTTGAGCAATGACACGGCGCATCTCTCTCGTGTTCGCGGTGTTTAAGTGCTCTTGATGAAATACGTATACGATTCGGCGGGATTTAATAAACTTGTCCGCTGCACGTTTAACAGTCACGTGTCCCTCCCGTTCGCGATATTAACGTACCTTTCCCGACGCGAATTGACAAACTCGTTCGACATATTTTTAATATTACGCAGCACGTCTCACCCCCGTGATTACGATATCGAAGTGTCGCTCTTGACGCAATTCAGAAAGACTTAATCAGGTCATGCCATGCATATTTAATGATTATCATCGGTATCGCCGGGGCAATTAGCAAAAGTCGGAAGCAAGCCGCCGTAATCCTGTTAGTCCGCGCAAATCTTATTATCTCTTCTCCCTCTATTTCAAATTAATATCTCCGCATACACGCGCCTAAGTAACATTGTTTAGAATAGTTTGATAGGAAAATAACTGAATAACGAAAGGAAACCGCCGTTATCGTTACGTACCACGTTGCAGCCAATCGTGCATAAATTTTCGAAAATTACAGATTATCGTACAATTATAAACAAAATTGATCCTTTAATACCTTTGTGTTTTCTCCAAGATCGCGTACCGAAAACGCACTTTTATCACGGAGAATTAACAGCTAAATATATCACGTCGTTACGAAACGAGTTGCGCATTGTTTTAATTTCACAATTTTTTTTTTTTACGAAGACGAAGGAACATTTTAAGCATGCGTAATCAGTTTGTGCGTGCACACAGGCGTGACATATCTCTGAAAATTTTGTCGCTTTATCAAAGAAACGGGACGCAAAGGGATATTCTCGAATGGATGTACGCCTGTTTATAAAACAATCTATTTTCTCCTCGAATCTTGCACGAATTCTCACGCGAATGCTCCCCGCGTACGTGAACAACGCGATACAGCCCGAATACGTGTTCACGGAGCGTACCGCAGATATCTCAGGTCTTATGCGAAGAGAATGCACCTTCAGACGTTTTATCGTTACAAGTATCGTGTTGGAGAATGTTTCTTGACGTATGAATTCAGGGGAATTTTTTTGCCTTTTAGAAAAGGAGACCAAGGATCATGGGGTCAAGGAAGGTACCATGGACTTTGAAAAGGCCATGGAGATATGTGGTGAGTCGTTCTTGTTGTGTAATCGTTAAATAATAATATTAACTAAATAATGTTGGAAATATATATTACAGAATAATTGCCCTATTAAAATTTGCTGCAATTGTTCCTAGGAAATGGAAGGTATCAATACACTTTCCTGCTGGTTTGCGGCATAATATTCATCTGCGTCGGCTGCCAGTATGGAGCAAACGCGTATATCCTGCCGTCAGCCGAATGCGATCTGAATATGAGATCTGAAGAAAAAGGATTGTTGAACGTCGCCTTTCTCATAGGTAAAATTTCGAGACACACGTCTAAAATCACAGAGCACTTTCTAAACTCGTGCACTTACATTCAAGTGCTTTAGATGTAATTACACATTTTTAAATTCCTATTCTCAGAACTTGCCTCGATCGCTGTTAAAGTCTCTTTATCTTAACGACGAATTAAGCATTGACTACGCGGGCGAGTTTTTCTGGCGGCGGCCCACTCGCGCGGCACACAAAATTAAAATTAATCCGCCGTTTTTCGTTCGCGCGAATGAAACCTCGCTGCTTCTTATCGCCGCGTAGCCGCAATTAAAGTTGACCAGAAAATATAATTTAAATCGGTGAAATCTAGTGACGATTCTGTCAATAGCAACGTTCAATTCTTGCTATTGTCTGCACTGCGAGATATAGCGATCTACGGGTATTTAAATTTTGTGCGAGAGCTTCTGATGATCAACATTATAAGACACATCTCTCAAATTTTTGCATATATTTTTCTTAAAATAATATAGATTAATTAAATATCTAATTCGCGCATGTTTGACCGTTTCAGGTTCGGTGTTCAGCGCTCTTTTTTGGGGAATCTTCGCGGGTGCTTACGGAAGAAGAAACATCCTGCTGCTAAATCTCTTCACCGACAGCATCGTTACACTAATCGCGAGTTTTGCACCAAATTTCAAACTGCTGCTAGTGTTCAGAGTCATAAGCGGATTCTTGTAAGTATACAACTGATGAAACGGCGAATGTGTTATAATGTCGTTATAATCGTGTCTTCGATATGATTTTTTGGGGCTCTTTTTAGGATGGGCGGGCCCGGGTCCTTGGTGTACACGTACCTCGGCGAGTTTCACGCGGAAAGTTACAGAGCGAAGAGCATCTGCTTCCTGGGCTTTTTCTTCACTCTCGCTTGGTTAATATTGCCTGGTAATGACTCCCTTTTTTACATTATCAATAAATACGAAACTCAGAACTGTATACTACTTCTTTAGAGAATGAGCTAAACAATCAAATGTACTACAACGCTAAGACGTATAGGCTACCACAATATTAACTTATTGAATCGTTTCATCTAGGTTTAGCGTGGATAATCATACCGTTGCCGATATCCTTCGATTTCTACGGCATCCGGTACAATTCCTGGAGATTGTTCCTTGGCTCTTTAAGTCTGCCAATTTTCTCTATTGCTGCAATAACTCTAACGTATCCGGAAAGTCCGAAATTTCTGGTGTCGCAAGGCAAGACTGACGAGGCGCTCGCGATTCTTCGAACGATCTACGCGGTGAACACCGGACGCGATGAAAGCGAGTTTCCGGTAAGTACCGAAAAGTAATTTTTATTCTTTAAATGACATCGTCAGATTCACTTAATTAATGCGACGTACCTAGGTGAAGGAACTTCTCTCCGAAGCCGTGTTCGAAATAGAGAAGGACAAGGCACCGTCTTCGTCGGATGTGCTAACGGAATTGCTGAAAAATATTTGGTGGCAATTGCGCACCATTGCATCGCCACCACTCTTCAAGTACGCTTTACTCTTGTGGACGATTTATTTCACCAATATGTTCGGGTAAGTGTCTCTTTAATTTTCTAGCTTTCGAAAGACTCGTACCTTCAATTTAATATTCTATATTCAATTTAACATATATATTCTGTTTAAAAAGTATTTAAAAAAAGAATTGTGCGATTTCGTACAAAATTTTTTAGCAAACAGAATTTCTATATACTAAACATACATTTCTCTTCCTTATTTTTATCACAATGTTATATATAATTAAGAATTTAACTGTTAATATAAATAAAGTGCTGTTTAGTAAAAAATATATATTTTATACATATCGTTAATATAAAAAGTATTTTTCTATCTTTTTCATCGACTGTTTTTAGGTACTACGCCTTTAATCTCTGGCAACCGGAATTGTTCAATCGCTTCGAGAATTATCACCAATCACATCCGAATGCGTCCGTGACAGTCTGCGAGTTGATACACGACATGCAGACGTTAAATCGCACTGTTACAGAGAAGCCGTTCCTCGTTTTGGCGAACGGAGTCACTACGGAGTGCAAGCCGCACATAGATCAACGGGTGTTCATTAACTCTCTGACGATCAACGCCGTTTGCCTGTTGGGCAATGTCGCTTCTGGCTATCTAGCAAATCGAGTTGATCGTCGAACAATGCCAGGTAAAAACAGAGACAATTTTTTAAATAATACTGCAGCTCGTTAAATATATGCTTGGGTCTAAAATTATCCCAGGTTTTTCCTTTATCTTTTTTTTAACAAAAATAAAATTTTTTACTTCTTTCCTCCAGTGACCACAATGCTGGTGGCTGGCGTCGCTAGCCTCGGTATGTACTTCGTGAAATCCTCGCTGCAGATCCTTATAACCGCGTGCATATTCTCCCTGATGGCGGCCACGGCGAATTTCGTGATTAGCAGCGTTGCGGTCGACGTCTTCCCTACTCACGTGTCCGCCGCCGCGGTGTGCATGATGGTGTGCTTGGGAAGGTTCGGCGCGATGACGAGTAATCTGGCGTTCGGCATGCTGCTGGATCTCAGCTGCGAGATCCCGATATTCTTGGTGACCGGTATCACCATAAGTGAGTATAATGAAATCTCGAAAAACTTTGATGGCACCGATATAATAAAATCAATTTTGTATCGTCCGAAGAGTCATCTTGATCTTTTTATTACTGGAATTTACCGAATAACTTTTCTAAAACTTGGACCTAACGGAATAAAGTTAATTTATGAATTTTAATGGTGCTCAATAAAAGAAAAAAATCCGGGGAGAGATTAAAAAAATGAATAATTGATCGTTTTCAGTTGGTTCGATGTTATGCTTCCTGATACCGAGCAAAGAAAAGAAGTGAAGTGTCGACGCTCGAGGAAGAGACCGACGTGTTAAATGTAAGAAGAGAACAATCTGAAGTGTCGAACGAAGTGTTTTTTGTGTTATTCTTTCATCAGATGCGAGGTTCATGCAGTCTAGATTTAGAATACGTGTGAGAGTGACTATACCGATCTGTAAATAATAATTGTAAGCATCGATCGACAAGTTCTCGGTTTCTTTGCTCTCGCACAAAAATCTATGTGCCTTTCATAACCAAAACGTTCAGTGAAATCACACGATGCTCAATGACTTATTTCCAAGTAATTTACTCCGAGAAGTAACTTTTTTTTCTTGATACTCGTTTGTATAGTTACTAGGAATTAAATGACGAAAACCATTTCCTTATTAGTCGTTAACTTAATATCGGCTCGTCAATGACGATCTGATTTCACTGATCGGTGATACATTCCATATCGTTTTATTACGATCTGACATCGTGCGCTTATCGACCAGGTCGTTTGTAAATAACTGTTCCAATATTTATTAACTCGTATTGCATATGCATGTGGCATGTAATACGTCGCGGACGCCACACAACGAGGCATCCGATGTAACGAGCGATTCTACGTCGCGATAATGTACATGTTAAAAATAAAATTGTATGACAAAGGGAAATAATTAGATTAATAGAATACTGTAATCTAAAATAATAATTAAAACATAGCATGGTAGCAATTAATGGTAGCTTCTTATTAATGGTAGCAATTAATTACGAAAGGGAACAAGATGATAGAGGACTGACATATATTGAAAGAGGATCGAATATTGATTTGAGGGATTCGAGGAAACGAAAACGAGAGGATGATGAAGATGAAGAAAAACGAAGGAAATAAAAAATGTATTGAAATAATTTGATATTTTTAAATGTACTAACATCGTTAATATAACTTGGAA
This sequence comes from Temnothorax curvispinosus, assembly GCF_003070985.1. Classification (NCBI taxonomy): domain Eukaryota; kingdom Metazoa; phylum Arthropoda; class Insecta; order Hymenoptera; family Formicidae; genus Temnothorax; species Temnothorax curvispinosus. The sequence continues at coordinate 652 of NW_020216048.1, read as the reverse complement.
AGGAATTTTATCATTCGCTTAGGGACCGTTTCTCCTTCCCCAGGGCTTGCTCTAGCATCAACTGAACTTTACTATAGACAGCGATCGATTTATCCCGTCGACTTAATCCGTCAGAAAATCTTCGAAGAAAACGTTAATCGTCGTTGCAAATAGAACAATATTAATGCGTTCGAAGCTGTGAGAATATTGATTGATTCTGTCTAACTAATGTCTAAACTTAATGTCTAAACAATTAAAACATTTTAAATTTTTAATAAAAGACTTTATTTTATTCCCTTTACTAATTTAACAAATTAACTAATAAACTCTCACTTTTATAAACAAACGTATGATTTTAATACGTTCTATATTACACTGCTAATCAACGAGAAAACAATAGCGATAAGTGCCGTCATCGGGTCGGGCCCCGTTTAGCGGAAAGATTACTATTAGCTCTCAAAAGTGACGAACGACAAGAATCTCGAGAAATACGAACGTTTATTTTAACATTGTTATGTGTCCGTTAATGCAAATTATGCTCTCTCAAACGAGATTTGACAATAGAGAGTCTTAAAATGCTGTTGCATACGTTTTACATTTCAATATATATGCGAAACTTTCTGCCGCATTTTGCGTTTGCATAAATTATTCAAATGAACATAATTAATAACTA